>NW_027456711.1:0-300000 GCF_040206685.1 Ascaphus truei | reverse complement strand
ATGGGTGCGCACCTGTGAATGAGAATGATATTTGCCCTTCTTTTTAAAATTCTTGTAACTATTTGGTCGTTTCCAAATCCTTACTTTATCAGTCGCATAGTCATCTTTGTCACAATTCAATTTATTTTGCTTTCTAGCTGTTAAATCTTGTTCAAAACGTTTTACTCTTTTGATAGTCAAGTGATCTAATTCTATAAATTCCTGATTGTCTGAATATGGTAACAATACTGTTTGGATAGACTCTATCTCACTTTCCAGTTTCTTAACCCTTGCATCTCTATATTCAATCAAGAGTCTCATCAATGAAAATGAGCAAGAGTCAAGGGTATTGTTCCAGGTATTCGTAAATTCTGCATCAGTTTCAAATGTTGGACTTTTGGTAACTCTTAAGCCTCGAGGAATGATTTTCCTTTCTAAATAATCTTGAAGTGAGTGCGCATCCCACCAATGACGCATTTCCTCCTTCATCAAATGTTCTAGTTTTAAACATTGTTCCTTTATATTAACTCCCATATCCATAGATATATTCTCATCATTAATTGATGGGGAGGATATATATCCTGTTCTCCTATTTTGACGTTCTAGGGCTGTTTGCATCATGTTGAATTGGTGTGATATAATAATTGAATAAATCAATAAATAAATGAATCACCAGTGTAATGTCTAAAGGCTGCTAACTTTGGGTTAGGGTGTATAGACAGAGAAGAAAGAAAGTAGCGCCAAAAGATGAAATAAATGCAAATGCAAATAGCAACATGTGATAACGAAACAACCTATTAAATGAATATCAATATAAAACAATATACTAAAATAGAACACTATTGTAAATAATATCACAATCAAAGTCCAATGTCCAAACCCTAGAGAAAAGTCCTGATAGGTATAGCAGGTCAGAGTGCGGGATCCAGGGGCCCACGGCAGCTGTCATATGGATTAACCAGATCCACAGCAAAATCTATGAGAAAAACAAAACAGAGCGCACGCCCCATAGTGTGATACTGTAACATTTAATGTAGGGACGGATGGGTGGGGGGATTAGAAACACTCACAATGTATAAGATAAAAATAGGCAGTATGTGATTAATAATCACCACCAGGCAGGTCCAGAAACCGCAGCAGATATAGAGTCCATGAACAGCCTTACGGCGCCTCAGATGGCGGCACCCGGAAGGACCCCCTTCCTCCCTCGTGGCGCCTAAGATGGCGGCGCCCGGATGGACCCCATTCCTCCCTCGCGGCGCCTAAGATGGCGGCGCCCGGAAGGACCCCCTTCCTCCCTTCCGGCGCCGAGTGAGAAGATGGCAGTGCCCGGAAGTAGAGGTAGGTGTCGCGTGTGTGTCGCTCTAGGTGACGTGTGTGTGTGTGTGTGTGTGTGACACTGTGTGTGTGTGACACTGTGTGTGTGTGACACTGTGTGTGTGTGTGTGTGTGTGTCACTGTGTGTGTGTGTGTGTCACTGTGTGTGTGTGTGTGTGGCACTGTGTGTGTGTGTGTGTGTGTGTGTGTGTGTGTGTGTGTGTGTGTGTGTGTGTGTGTGTGTGTGTGTGTGTGTGTGTGTGTGTGTGTGTGTGTGTGTGTGTGTGTGACACTGTGTGTGTGTGTCACCCCCCCAGCCTTTCACGCCCCCCCCTGCCTTTCACGCCCCCCTGCCTTTCAAGCCCCCCCCGCCTTTCACGCCCCCCCGCCTTTCACACCCCCCCTGCCTTTCACGCCCCTCCCTGCCTTTCACGCCCCCCCCTGCCTTTCACGCCCCCCCCCTGCCTTTCACGCCCCCCCTGCCTTTCACGCCCCCCCCCTGCCTTTCACGCCCCCCCCCTGCCTTTCACGCCCCCCCTGTTTTTCACGCCCCCCCACCTTTCACACCCCCCCCTGCCTTTCACGCCCCCCCCTGCCTTTCACCCCCCCCCTGCCTTTCACACCCCCCCCCCTGCCTTTCACACCCCCCCCCTGCCTTTCACGCCCCCCCTGTTTTTCACGCCCCCCCCTGCCTTTCACACCCCCCCTGCCTTTCACGCCCCCCCCTGCCTTTCACGCCCCCCCCTGCCTTTCACGCCCCCCCTGCCTTTCACACCCCCCCTGCCTTTCACACCCCCCCCTGCCTTTCACGCCCCCCCCTGCCTTTCACGCCCCCCCCTGCCTTTCACACCCCCCCCTGCCTTTCACGCCCCCCCTGCCTGTGTGTGTGTGTGACACTGTGTGTGTGTGTGTGTGTGTGTGTGTGTGTGTGTGTGTGTGTATGTGTGACACTGTGTGTGTGTGTCACCCCCCCAGCCTTTCACGCCCCCCCCTGCCTTTCACGCCCCCCCTGCCTTTCAAGCCCCCCCCGCCTTTCACGCCCCCCCGCCTTTCACGCCCCCCCCTGCCTTTCACGCCCCCCCCTGCCTTTCACGCCCCCCCCTGCCTTTCACGCCCCCCCCCCTGCCTTTCACGCCCCCCCCCTGCCTTTCACGCCCCCCCCTGCCTTTCACGCCCCCCCCTGCCTTTCACGCCCCCCCGCCTTTCACACACCCCCCTGCCTTTCACGCCCCCCCTGCCTTTCACCCCCCCCCTGCCTTTCACGCCCCCCCCCTGCCTTTCACGCCCCCCCCCTGCCTTTCACGCCCCCCTGCCTTTCACGCCCCCCTGCCTTTCACGCCCCCCCCTGCCTTTCACACCCCCCCCTGCCTTTCACGCCCCCCCCTGCCTTTCACGCCCCCCCCTGCCTTTCACACCCCCCCCTGCCTTTCACGCCCCCCCTGCCTGTGTGTGTGTGTGACACTGTGTGTGTGTGTGTGTGTGTGTGTGTGTGTGTGTGTGTGTGTGTGTGTGTGTGTGTGTGTGTGTGTGTGTGTGTGTGTGTGACACTGTGTGTGTGTGTGTGTGTGTGTGTAACACTGTGTGTGTGTCACCCCCCCCCCAGCCTTTCACGCCCCCCCGCCTTTCACGCCCCCCCTGCCTTTCAAGCCCCCCCCGCCTTTCACGCCCCCCCCGCCTTTCACGCCCCCCCCTGCCTTTCACGCCCCCCTGCCTTTCACGCCCCCCCTGCCTTTCACGCCCCTCCTGCCTTTCACGCCCCCCTGCTTTTCACGCCCCCCCTGCCTTTCACCCCCCCCGCCTTTCACGCCCCCCCCGCCTTTCACGCCCCCCCGCCTTTCACGCCCCCCCGCCTTTCACGCCCCCCCGCCTTTCACGCCCCCCCCGCCTTTCACGCCCCCCTGCCTTTCACTCCCCTCGTCCCCCCTGCCTTTCACACCCCCGTCCCCCCCTGCCTTTCATGCCCCCGTCCCCCCCTGCCTTTCACGCCCCCGTCCCCCCCTGCCTTTCACGCCCCCCCTGCCTTTCACGCCCCCCCTGCCTTTCACGCCCCCCCTACCTTTCACCCCCCCCCTGCCTTTCACCCCCCCCCTGCCTTTCACCCCCCCCCTGCCTTTCACCCCCCCCCTGCCTTTCACACCCCCCCTGCCTTTCATGCCCCCCCCCTGCCTCCGGGCAACGCCGGGTATAAAAGCTAGTATATATATATACACAAATTTATGCAACTGTTCGGGACACTTAGCAGTGGCCTAAACAGAGATCGAAATTTTATGAGTCATTACTGACACTAGCGAACTCTCTTCCCATGAGCGCTAAAGGCCATGTCTGTACATACTGTGCTATATGTATGCACACACAGCTGTGTCTCACACATACTAATACTCCTTATTTTTCCATCCATATACACCAATAGGGACCACATAGTATCCACACACACTTTTAGTTGTGCTACAAACTCTCACATTTCCACACCCACCCACACCATTTATATCCCTCTCACTCCACACACACCTTGTGTAGAGCACTGTTTATACTGTGGGCTCTCCATTCATTTTTATTCACACTGACACACATACACACTCTTTCTTCACTTGCTTTCAGGAACCATTTAACACCTCTAGCCATAAAACACATCCACACCGGGGGAAGGACAAGCACAGATAACATTCCAAGAGACACTGTTTTTAAGTTATCCTTGCTTCATTCATTGTAACATCGCCGGAAGAAGAGATCAGTGTATCTCGAAAGCTCGCACAAATAAAAGCATTTCGTTAGCCACAGAACGGTATCATCTATTTATTTTTTGATTATTGAAGCTCGGCTAACACGGTACTGATACCTCTACATGAAAATATGGAAGATACCACATTGTACCGCACCCAAATGAAGCTAAAGGATTTACTGAAAAAACAGGCACAACTAGACAGCGATATCATCTTCCTCAGCAAATGCAAGAAGGAGCATCTGATCCCGAAAGGACTCGTCCTCAAAAACCCACTTGCTACCACATACAACACAAAATTCTCCCAACAACTGTGCACCAGGAACTCAGAAAGATTAAGGAACCATCTCATCAGCATCTGTTACAGCAACAGGAGAAAGACAAAGGTGACAATAGACAGCATCCTGGAGACAGGAGAAATTCACACAGACACATGGAGAGGACTCCAAACATTCCATGAAAAACTCCTGAAGGGTCTAATTAGCAATAAGGAAAAGAAACTGCACAGACTGAGGCTAAGAATGAGATACTCTGCAGCAGCCAGCACAACAACTAATAATACAAACATTGACAGTCACCAAGAGCAGGACTGCACTGTTAACCTCTCAGATTACACACCTAATCAAGCAGAGTCCTCAGTATTATCAAAGGGTCTCACATTCTGCCCTACCAAGCCTATGGACAAGATTGAGCTGTGCAGTGACCTAGAAGAATACTTCAGAAGGCTGCGTCTTAAGGAGTTCTTCCATGACAGACACAACCAAGATTATGCCAACACTGCAGAAGGAGAGCCGCTGCATATGAGCAGGGAGAAGCAAAAATCAAACTGGATCCCACAAACTGGGCGCAACCCCACATTGGACCGGTACATTGAAAGCTTCAGACACAGCGCCAAAACCACCATCCTGGACAAAGTAAGGAAACAAACATATAATCTGACACTGATGGAGAGGAGAGCCATAGAATCGCTAAAGGCCAACCACAACATAACAATCAAACCTGCGGACAAGGGAGGAGCAGTGGTCATAATGAACACCACAGACTACCTGCGGGAAGCACACAGGCAACTCTCTGATTCAAAGTACTACACCCAACTGCAGGAGGATCCAACTAAAAAATACATGCGAGAACTCAACAGGATCATTAAAACACTCCCGATCCACACAAGAGAACAAATTCTGGACCTGATACCAGCTAACCCAAAACCTGGCACATTCTACATGCTCCCTAAAATTCACAAAAAGGGTAACCCTGGGCGCCCTATTATCTCTGGATCTGGCACACTTACCGAGAATATTTCTGGCTGGGTGGAGGGCATTCTAAAACCACTTGTCAGGAACACACCCAGCTATATCCAGGATACCACCGACCTGCTAAACAAACTGAATGCCATTGGCCCCCTCCCTACAGGAACACTACTAGCAACTATGGATGTAGAGTCACTTTATACAAACATCCCCCACGAGGATGGGATTTCAGCCTGCAGATACTTTCTGGGATCGCAGGAGCCACTCACAGAGACAGTGACTAAATGCATTGAATTTATTCTGACCCATAACTACTTCACATTTGGAAATGACACAAACCTCCAGACAACCGGGACCGCTATGGGTACTCGGATGGCGCCACAGTATGCCAATCTGTTCTGCGCAAAACTGTAAAGTGACTTTCTGTCCACCTGTCACTTGAAACCCCTTACATACCTTCGCTACATCGATGACATCCTCCTGATTTGGACCTCTGGCGAACAGGACCTCCTACAGTTCTATGACAACTTCAATACTTTCCACCCGACCATCAACCTCAAACTCACCCATTCCCCGGATGAAGTACATTTTCTAGACACCACCATTACTATAAAGAACAACCAACTACAGACTTCTGTATACCGCAAACCTACAGACAGAGCCAGCTATTTGAGGGACAAAAGCTTCCACCCGACACACACCAAACATGCAACCATCTACAGTCAAGCCATACGATACAACCGGATATGCTCCGACACAGCAGACAGAGACCAGCGGATTAAAGCCTTGAGATCAGACTTTATAAACCGTGGATATAACCACAGAATTGTAGACCAGCAAATTCACAAAGCCACCAGAATACCAAGAAGTGATCTCCTTGAATACAAACAGAAGGAGACAAGCGACAGGGTTCCTTTGGTGGTCACATATAACCCACACCTAGGAGCCCTACGCAAGATCGCCAGGAAACTACAACCCATCCTCCAGGAAGATACAAGACTGCAACAGGTCTTCCCTGAAGCACCCTTATTATCATACAGACAACCCCATAATCTCAAGAATATTATGGCGAGGAGTAAAGTATTCAGCAGTACAACTGAATGCGGGACAAAACCATGCCAGGACCCAAGATGCAAAACCTGCGCAATGCTCTACACAGCGGACACAATACAAATACCACACAAGAATCGGGAATACAAAATCAGAGGAGGGTTCACCTGTTCCTCCAGCAATGTCGTGTACCTCATCATGTGCATGAAATGCCCAGGGGGCTGCTACTACATAGGTGAGACAGGACAGGGGCTAAACAAGAGAATGAACCTGCATCGCCACAGCATCACACGCGGAACAAGAGACAGTCCTGTTGGCGAACATTTCTCTGACTCTGGCCATAAGATGAACGATCTGAGGGTTGCCATACTCAAAGGTAATCTTAAAACCCCGAAAGAGAGACGGTTGCATGAATACAAATTTATGCAACTGTTCGGGACACTTAGCAGTGGCCTAAACAGAGATCGAAATTTTATGAGTCATTACTGACACTAGCGAACTCTCTTCCCATCAGCGCTAAAGGCCATGTCTGTACATACTGTGCTATATGTATGCACACACAGCTGTCTCTCACACATACTAATACTCCTTATTTTTCCATCCATATACACCAATAGGGACCACATAGTATCCACACACACTTTTAGTTGTGCTACAAACTCTCACATTTCCACACCCACCCACACCATTTATATCCCTCTCACTCCACACACACCTTGTGTAGAGCACTGTTTATACTGTGGGCTCTCCATTCATTTTTATTCACACTGACACACATACACACTCTTTCTTCACTTGCTTTCAGTTACCCTTTGACACCTCTAGCCATAAAACACATCCACACCGGGGGAAGGACAAGCACAGATAACATTCCAAGAGACACTGTTTTTAAGTTATCCTTGCTTCATTCATTGTAACATCGCCGGAAGAAGAGATCAGTGTATCTCGAAAGCTCGCACAAATAAAAGCATTTCGTTAGCCACAGAACGGTATCATCTATTTATTTTTTGATTATTGAAGGTCGGCTAACACGGTACTGATACCTCTACATATATATATATATAGATATATATAGATATATATATATATATATAGATATATATATATCTATATATATATATATGTATATATATATATATATAGATATATATATATCTATATATATATATATATGTATATATATATAAAGCAGAAAATAGCTGTGTTAGTCCAGTTGTGATAGTGCAGAATAAATGAGTTCTCCAGTATTCGGTGATACCTTTTTTTATTGGACTAACAATTTATGTCATAGGACAAGCTTTCGAGAGTTATCCTCTCTTCTTCAGGTTTTTCAGTATTGCTTGACCTGAAGAAGAGAGGATAACTCTCGAAAGCTTGTCCTATGACATAAATTGTTAGTCCAATAAAAAAGGTATCACCGAATACTGGAGAACTCATTTATTCTGCACTATATATATATATATATGTATAAATATATGTCACATGCGAAAAGTGCTACTTTAATTTCTTTATTAACTATTTTTATTTCCTTAATGTGATTGCTAATGGTTCCAGTATTATTGCAAAAAGCAATGGCAATAAGGGGCATCCTTGTCTTGTCCCCTTGGCTATATCAACATTTTCAGAGACAAAGCCCTGCCGATTCAAGATTTCAGATTAGACATTATCCCTTTTGAAATACTGAGGCCTATGACTATGGGGCCCATGATATAAGCGTTCATAAAAAAAAAATCGCCGGACCATTTCATTTGCCTGTTTTTTGAGCGTTGCTATCACGGTATTCAGAAAGCCTCGATTATCTATGATAGCAAAATTCCCAAAACGGGCGAGTAGCCGGTAACATGAAGACCGCCTCTCTGAAAAGGCAGCCTCTGCCTGCGCATATCTCGCCAGCGATCAAAATGTTTAAATATAAAATATAATACTAGTGTAGATGAGCAAGGGGTCTCCGGAGCAGAACCGTTTTTATTTCAGGTTTGGGGACCCCCTACTTCCCGAGATACAGGCCCGTTATGGGGTGCCTATATCTCCTATGCATTTTATTCCCACGGTCACGTGACGCGGGACATTTAAATGCATAGGAAATACCGGCACCCCATAACGGGGCCTGTATCTCGGGATATTACATTTTATATTAAAACAGCTGCTACCCACAATAAACATTAAAAACACTAATACCCACCTCCTCTAACCCCAGATGATTGATACCAGAGGCCGCGGGTGTTCGTGGGGTTTTCAGGTGGTCCTCGTGGGTGTCCGAGGGGTCCTCAGGTGGACTGAATGGGACTGCCAGGGACTCCGGCTGTGTTAATCCTATGGGTCATTAGTCAATGGAGAAATGCCTTAAACTTGCATTAAACTCCAAGGCTGGTACGTCACATCCTTAAAACCACATGGCTATAGCATGTGATTGAAGACAATCCCATTGGTTACTGTATCATGTGATAGGTTATATTACAACAAAAAGAAAAAAATGAAAAAAATAAGAAGCGCAGACAGTGGGGGTTGTGATTAAACTAATGTACTTTATTAAAAGAACTTGTCCCAAGAAAACATCCTCTGGGACAACAATGATATCAATATATGAATGGTAATAAAACAAAATATATATAATGCTGGTTGAAAAGATATGCGGTAACACTTGATCAGTCTACAGGGGATTGAAAACGGGAATTGCCCGATGTGAAAGTCTTAGTCCTGTAGGTAGTGCACTGCCCGGGCAGGTATTAGTGAAGAGGGGTACCCCAGGGTTGAGACAATGTTGGAAAAGCTCACCCTTTGAATCTTGCAGATCCTTGATGGTCCTGTTTTCCCTCAGAGCACGAAAAAACTGCTCCGGTGCACACAGCTTGAATGTGCTGCACCTCGCGATACCACGCAGCCCTCCGGGTGTCCAGGTCTGATGTCACTTCCGGCTGTGACGCACAGACCCTTCCCGGTAGTCTCTGGGCTCCGTCTTTCAGCGCTACTTCTCCTGATGGTTGAAAATGACCATACGGACAGCGCAGCGAGTGGTATTAACCGCTCCTCTCAAATGCACACAATAGCAAGCAAACACTCTATTTGCTCCTCCTCCTGACAAAGCCTTTTGGTGAAACGCGTAGGAGGAGGAGCAAATAGAGTGTTTGCTTGCTATTGTGTGCATTTGAGAGGAGCGGTTAATACCACTCGCTGCGCTGTCCGTATGGTCATTTTCAACCATCAGGAGAAGTAGCGCTGAAAGACGGAGCCCAGAGACTACCGGGAAGGGTCTGTGCGTCACAGCCGGAAGTGACATCAGACCTGGACACCCGGAGGGCTGCGTGGTATCGCGAGGTGCAGCACATTCAAGCTGTGTGCACCGGAGCAGTTTTTTCGTGCTCTGAGGGAAAACAGGACCATCAAGGATCTGCAAGATTCAAAGGGTGAGCTTTTCCAACATTGTCTCAACCCTGGGGTACCCCTCTTCACTAATACCTGCCCGGGCAGTGCACTACCTACAGGACTAAGACTTTCACATCGGGCAATTCCCGTTTTCAATCCCCTGTAGACTGATCAAGTGTTACCGCATATCTTTTCAACCAGCATTATATATATTTTGTTTTATTACCATTCATATATTGATATCATTGTTGTCCCAGAGGATGTTTTCTTGGGACAAGTTCTTTTAATAAAGTACATTAGTTTAATCACAACCCCCACTGTCTGCGCTTCTTATTTTTTTCTTTTTGTTGTAACGGTCATACTAGGGACGGGGGGTTCCCTATTATCAGAAGCTGCACTCACCACCGGGTTGTGATTATTTTACTTTGATTATTTTACTTTCATCTATTTTTACCTTCAGTATTAGCAAACACTCACTTGCACCGGACTGGTTCATGTCACATGACCTTTTTAGTTTTTTGTTTTTTGCTTTTTATTTTTGCTCCATTGCCCATATTCAAACCTACAACCCATTCGGCGCTTTTACACTTTTTTGTTTTTTCTTGTTGATAGGTTATATTAGTTGTATGTATGTCTTTATTTATATAGCGCCATTAATGTACATAGCGCTTCACAATAGTAATATACGTGACAATCATATAAATAACAAATAATACAAATAACAGGTCATGGGAATAAGTGCTTCAGACATAAAAGTAACATTTTGGAAGAGGAGTCTAGTTCAAAAGGATGTGATGTCAGTTTAAGGGATGTCACATCGTGTGTGTAAGCACATTGTGTGATGTAATTACTGCAAACTAATTAATTGATGGTATAATAGTGGTTTTGGGGGCTTAATCACCTGTGCCAATAACTCATGAGTATGGTAGTTTCCTAATCGCTAGATCGTATACCATATACCCTAACACAGTGTTTCCCAACTCCAGTCCTCAGGGAACCCCAACAGGTCAGGTCTTAAGGATATCCCTGCTCCAGCACAGGTGGCTCGGTCAAAATTACTGAGCAGCTGATTGACCCACATGTGCTGGAGCAGGGATATCCTTAAGACCTGACGGGGTTCACTGAGGACTGGAGTTGGGAAACACTGCCCTAACATATAGGGAAGGCTTCACGTGTGCACAACTCACACAGTGTGCTTTAACTGTTGCAAACTATACACTACCGACACACTTTATCCTAGTGCGGCTCATTCCGCAAGCCGGGAAATGTCACGGCTTGCGAGCCGCACTCCCTCAGCGTGCCGCGCATCACCGATGCGCGGTCACGCGTCATCGGGTGCCAGCGCCCCCTGCACGCGCGTCCAGGGCTCCCCGAGGGAGCCCTGGTGTCCCGCGATGTGTGGGACGGCGGCAGGGGGTTCCGGGGGACCAGCGGACCCGGCAGCGGGAGGGAGAGCCCCCCGATCGGAGGGAGCTCTTCCGCTGCTTCGGCGCGCGCCCGGCACCCTCCGGCGCGCGCCAGGTTACTGCTGCGGCCGAGAACGGGCAAATGCTCGAATAAACTCGGCCGCAGCAGTATGTATCCGTGAAGCAGACTAAGGATACAGATCAGTGAACAGGTATACCTACCAAACACTTGGACATTACACCCAATAGATGGCAGTGTTCCCATATGTGAACTGACTGCATTGACTCAATGACCCTGCATTCACCACAGAGGATTTTAAACACGCCATTGTAAATATATCACAGTCACTACCTTGTACACTTCGTAAATATATTATGGCATATTTGTTGAATAAATACTTCATTGGTTTTTTTTTTCCAAACTTTTTTATTAGGCAGATATAAAATGTACATACAAGGAACGATATGCATAGCCTAATACAGAAACATTTTTGTATTTTTTGGGGGGGAAAAGGATGGCAAAACCTGTTGCCAGAGAAAGGGGGGGGGAGGTGAGAGAGAGAGGGAACAGAGTGGGAGGGGGTGAGGGGGTGTGTGTGTCTACCCTGGTCTCTGGTGTCCCTTTTGGACGAACTTCATAGAGGTACTGATTGTCAAACACTTCCTTATCCATAAAACCTTATCTCCTTGTTTCTTCCTTAGTGAGCTTGACTCGTTCTATATGATTATCCATGGTTCACAGATTTTATAAAAAGCTATCGTTTTTTGCTTAAGGTGCGCGGTTAGCTTCTCCATAAGCATTACTTCATTTATCCTGTTTTTTAGTTTAGTCATGGAGGGTGAGGACACTTTCTTCCAGGAGGCCGCAACCTCACATCTCGCCGCTGTGAGGATGACGGAGACCAATTTCCTCACTGGACGGTCAATTTTTTCCATTGGCCTGGCCAGTAGGTAGGTCAGTGGATCAATAGGTAGGTCGAGGCTAGTAACCTCTTTTAATAGAATTTGGACCCTTTCCCAATACTTCTTACTTTCCGGGCACGTCCACCATATGTGGGCCATGTCACCCTTTTGTCCACAGCCTCTCCAACATAAATCAGAAGCCAGAGGGTAGATTTGTTTTAGCCTCACTGGAGTGAGGTACCAGTAGAACATTATTTTGTAAATGTTTTCTTTGGTTGTGGTGCATATGGAAGTTCCTGAGGCTACTTCCCAAATGTCTTCCCAATCCTCTCTGTTCATAACTATATTCAGGTCCGCGGCCCATTTTTGCATGTAGTCATGAGTCGGAGGGTCCGCTGATGTTTCCAATTCTGTATAAATTTTTGATATTAGCCCTTTTTGTTGAGAGCTATCTCTACATAGTCTCTCGAATTTAGTGAGAGGGGGAAATTCTGGATTCGGGGATATCTTCTGGGCAAAGTGTCTAATTTGGAGATATTTGAATGTATCCAATTGTGGTATATCGTATTTAGTACGTAGATTTTGGTAGCTCAAGAGTTTCCCCAGGCTCAGTATGTCTCTGATCACCCTGATCCCCTTTGATTTGAATTGGTCATATAATTTGGAAGCGCATCCAGGGGGGAATTTGGGGTTATTAAAAATTGGTGTGAGTTGTGAGCTGGGGGACGTAAGTCTGTACAATGTTTTTGTTTAAGAGTACAGTAGGAGTTTGAGCTATAGCTCAGAGATTCAATTTTTTCTCAACATCCAGCTGTAACCCATCTGAAAGAGTGCATTTATATGCAAGTATTTTGTGTCTCCCTGATTAGGGAAACATTCATGTGTTTTTTCTATAATAAACAGGGACAAAAGACCCTGCAAAAGTAATATTTTATATTTATTGGGTGGTTGTAGTGTATAGATATGTTTGCAATTGAGAAAAGTTTAATATTAACTTATTGAAAGTACCTTGCACAGGAGAAAGGTGAGTTGGCTAGAGTAGCCATGTGTATTAACCCTGGTTGCATACATAAGTCACATGCTCACGTGTGTTGTCTGTGACACTTGGTATATTGGGACAGATTGAGGGGAGATATTGTTCATTTGAGGGATCTTTGCGGAAGGTGAAAAATTGCCCAACTAGAGTTGTGTATTAACCCTTGTCCCATATGCAGGGGACGTGCACACAGGTGTGCCGTATGTGACAAGAACATTTTATCTTCTCTTCAGACACCTACTTCTCCATTCAGAGTATCATAGCCAAACGTATTCAGTGAGCCACCTGCTGGACATGCACTGAACTGCAACACAAATAATTCCAGCCGACCACAAACGAGGTCTGTGTGGCTCAAAGCAGTGAGGCCACGGATGAGGTGCGGACAACAAAGTGCTCATACTGTACTTTAGCACGGCGGTTGAACATAAATTACGCATTATCTATACTATGGATGGGGAACGGAGCATTCTTTATTACTCTCTGCCCCCGTGTCGCCATGCGCAGCGCACACCGTCTACGCGCAGATGTCGCGCGGACACAGGCAAACAAGGGGTTAACGGCATCAATTATCCCACAGCTGCTACTGACTCCGCCCCTGCCTATCGGTACACATCATATCTGTGATTGTATTACCCTGCAGCTGTGGCCTATCCTGCTATCAGTTAAAACAAAAAACAAAACTGTGCGCTACTACCTAACTACCTATTAAGTTTAAATGTAGAAATATACACAGTGCAGTGACTATACCATCAAATAAGTGATGAAAAATTAATAAAAAATTAAACCACAAATCCCACAGTGAGATAATTATGCATTAAATAATAAATGCCACATAACCGTGTTGGGGATAAGGGCGTCTGCAGCTGTAAACGCAGGGGTGGCTCAGCACCCCACACACACTAAGAGAATGGAAACAAAAAAGAAAACAGCGCACAACGCCAAATAGTGAAGCAAATTCAACATTATATTATCAAATTAAAAAGGGGGTAATATATCTGCGTACATGAAAAAGATTGGTAAAAGGCATGTAGTGTGTATCACACTGTTTACCACTCGGCAGCTGTTAGCTGTTGATATATTTGATAATATATTGTTGAATTTGCTTCACTATTTGGCGTTGTGCGCTGTTTTCTTTTGTTTCCTGCTATCAGTTACCTTGCATCTGTGTGCTACCTCACCATTGGCTAACTGTCCTTTAAATGCTCAACCAGCCCTCCTGCAAACTGGCTGAGCATAATCTCTTGTGACTTGTGCTTACCTCAAGCTTCCTGTTGCCCTGCCTTGTCTGATCCTTGTTGTTTTGACCTTTGCTTGCACCCAGACCCCTGACTTCTGACCCCTGGACCACGGCTACGGACTCGACTATTCTACGCTCTATAATCCTGGACCCCGGCACTGCACCAACGACTATCCGATATCTCCATTCCTTGACCACGGCAAGTACCAAACCAACCTGACCTCTCCTACCCTGACCCGGCCACGCGACTACCACTCTGCACTCCGGACATGGTTGCTCGGTTGTTGGTCGGTGGCTATCAATATCCCCACCTCAGCCTCGCGGTCCCGCCTTGTTTGTGGTGAGCACTCACATTTACAACATGCAAATGAGAACACAGTGTCACCTTTTGCTTAATGTCTATTTTAACACGGACAACCCCTATAAGCTTATGCCTGCCGTATTACACAGCGTTTCAGCACAGCCTAGGTTAAAGAGCATAGCCAGTAAACCTACTTACAGACAGCTTTTTCGACCTTTTGGGTCTCGTCAGTGTGAGGATGGTTATGCTGGCTATGGAAGGTGAAGCTGGTATAGGTTTCAACCACACATAAAAAAAAAATTAAATGCATCTCTAGGCATCAATTTTACGGCAAGAAGGGAACCTGTATCGTATGATATTCAACAGAATCTAATTACACTTAATTAAAAGAAATTGCTGAAATTTCCCAACAAAACAATCTGTCCGCTTTTCTATTTTAGAAAATGATTTCAAGAAGTTAGAATACAGGGACATACTAATTATTTGAAGTCTGGAGCTAGAAAATGCAATTAGCAGGGCACGCTTTAATATGCCTCAGTTTTACAATACATTATCCTTGATTTATACTGTTCTGTATAATGTTGGCTGCAAATTTAATTCAGACAAAAAGTGCAATTAACTGGGGGGTTGGGAGTGTTTTCCTACTTTAGTGACACAAAGTTGTACTACAGTTCATTGAGGATTTGACTAATTTTCTGTTCCAGTTCTGCCCCTAGTTAAATTAGCACACAGATTATTTTTCTTATTTGGAGCTCAAGTGTATGTACACTCAAGGTCAGTGACCTTTGTTCTCCAGTGCAGTCTTTGATGGACACTTCGGCTAGAAGACTCACAAAAGTTCCCCAGTAAACCGTGCATGGTGGCGAGGCAACCGTGCTCTTTTGAATAGTCTTCAGCCAGAGTGGCTCTCTGTCACCCATCTCAGTCTTGAGTGGTGTTCAGTTCTGGACGGCCAGTGAAAAATTTGGTAACTGTAAGAGTGCTCTGATCACACAGTGTTCAGTGCAAAAGGGTGCATAATGAAAAGGACCCCAACCAGAAGGCCAGTGTAGGTTCAAAATCTCTGCTGACCCCATCCAAAACCACTGACATTCCGGCCAGGGGGGATTGGTGCTGTGCAATAAAAAATAAACCATACAAAGTCCGTACTCCGTGCCAAGAAATCCGTTCTGTGCGCCATGTTGTGCTGTCTTCCAAGGCTGACCCTTCCTTGTGCAACTACACAGTGAGGTGCATTACTAGGAACCTTATTAGGTTGACTAGAAATGGAGTGAGTGGGATGTTAAAAACTTGGGCTCCATGATCCCACTTTAAGGCAGGCCAGAGCACCAAGTTCTTGCCACTATCTGTGCCAACAACTGCCAATGATAAGAACAAATACTACACTTGATCTTAGCCAAAAGGCCAAGCAAAAAGATACTGTATGTCACCTATAAAAGGCTCCTCCTCTACTTCAAGGCTCTTTACTCAGCCCTTCTTATATTTCTGATCTCATTTCTATTGAGGTTATTCATTAAACTGCAATAGTGCCAATCGAGGCACTATCACATGGAAACTTCCCATGACATCAATGGTAGTTTACTTTCTGTAGTGCCCAGGGAAGGGAGAATATTTAAAAGTGTTTCTTGACAATTTCCTTACGTTTTTTGAGTAGAGAAATGAGAGGACAGAGGAGAGAGAGGAATGTAATGTGCCCGATCCTCTCCTTTGCTCTTCTTAAGGCTATGTTCTCTCTGTCCCTCATATTTCTAATGCTTTGCCTACCAGAAATGTTCTCCTACACTGAACCCTATCTCTAGAAATCTCTTTCCCTCTCAAGCATCCTCTCTCCCCATCTTTGACACTCATCTGAAAAGTCACATTTACCAGAAAGCATTTCCATAGTATGTTACTTTTGTTAATATAAAATAATAATAATTATTATTATTTTCTGTTTATTATAATTATTTGCTGTCGTCAGAGATGTTCTTATGCCTATAAAATTTGTACTCCCATGTGCTCCTTTTCTCTCTGTATATCTCCCGATACCATTTTTTCACAGGACTTCTTTCCCCCAATGAAGGAGAAGATAAAAAAACCGCGCTCGTGCTTCCCAGATGTAAGCAGATAAATCAAGGAGGAACATTGCAGTGTAGTGCATATGTCCAACACAGTAGCTGATGAGTTGGTAAACAGCACAGAAAGAACCAATTAAGGGCTTAATTGGTGGCACACTCCTACATCAATAGCTCATCTTGATGGTATAATCTGTGCTGTTGTCAGGTTGGGGAAGTGCTTGTCATGCAAAAGAGAGTGGCCTAGTGTGACTCAATAGATAGCCTCCCCCCTGCATCTGCACTGATCAAATGGTCATATCAGTGCTGATGTCAAATTGGAGGGGAGCTTGAAACATTGTAGTGAAGAGCCAAATTAGATACAGTAACTAATAAACTCCTGCATCTACACTGGCGACACACTTTATTCGAGCTCGGCTAGTCCCACGAATTCGGGTATACCCGGGTGTATTGAGGTTTGTGACTGTTTTCTGCCCGAGTGCATTGAGGTATTTTCCAGGCAGGGATTGAAGCATTTTATTCCCGCTGGCTGCAATACTGCACAGTATATATATATATACTGCATTACAATTCATGAATTTATGCCATCTGATAGACACGCGAAGCATTGCAGCCTATTAAATCCTAATCATTATCATTTAACAGATCAGCCGCCCATCAGCCAGGCATGAACCCAGGCTGGGAAGGCAAACACAACGGGGCTTGTCAGAGGTGAGGAGCGGCGCATTCCAGGTATCTGCCAGGTACATACTGGGTATTTGCTCGAATAAAGTGTGTCGGTGCAGTACACTGATCTTAAATCTCATATCAGTGCTGATGTCGTCTGGAGAATGTTTAAAACAGAGAATTGTGGCTCAAAAGTAAATGAGAGCAGGATCAGTAGATTAGTGTGCATAACCTAAAACCAGAGCGCTTGCTCGCAATAGTATTCCCGGCAAGCACTACAGGAGGAAGTCAATTGCTTCAGCGCTGAGACTCCGCAACAAAGTAACTGTTCTCTGAGTGTTGGGGTCAGAGTGAGGACAGTCTGCGCATGCATGTGAGAGGTTTCACATATAACGCTTCTTCAGGGCATGTAAGTCAAGGGGGGAGGTCCCATAGGATGTGTCAGGGTTTTTATAGTCACCACAAATTTCTTTGTGGAGGTTACCAAGTTAGGTACCAGAGTGTGGCAGTCTGTGTTGCCCAACTCAATGGATTACTTTAGTGGCCAAATTTTAGGTACCTATAGTCCAGGCTAAGGGTTGGAGTGCCTAGCATGGAGATATATGATCATCTACAAGCTTGCAATCATTAGTTGCTGTGCACTAATACACAATTTCTTCAGTAAAACCATAATAAATATGGCTTAGCCAAAAGGAGGAGTTACCTGTTTTGATGTTTCTTTTATTAATTTCTAGTATACTGGCTTGTGTGACAACCAGATACTGTATGTGACAGTTCAATGAATGAAAAAGAAATGATTAGTAGATCATGAATTTTATGTGGGTAATAATTGCCCACCCTTGATATAACATACATGCAGGATAGCTTGTAACCAATTCTTTTAACATGCTGGCTTAGAAGCATAAGAAGGGGTACTGCACCGACACACTTTATTCGAGCAAATACCCAGTATGTACCTGGCAGATACCTGGAATGCGCCGCTCCTCACCTCTGACAAGCCCCGTTGCGTTTGCCTTCCCAGCCTGGGTTCATGCCTGGCTGACGGGCGGCTGATCTGTTAAATGATAATGATTAGGATTTAATAGGCTGCAATGCTTCGCGTGTCTACCAGATGGCATAAATTCATGAATTGTAATGCAGTATATATATATATACTGTGCAGTATTGCAGCTAGCGGGAATAAAATGCTTCAATCCCTGCTTGGAAAATACCTCAATGCACTCGGGCAGAAAACAGTCACAAACCTCAATACACCCGGGTATATCCGAAATCGTGGGACTAGCCGAGCTCGAATAAAGTGTGTCGCCAGTGTATGTGCACATTATCTGTTTGTGCCTGCAAGGTTGTAATTGATAGAGTTTCACATAAAGATCAACTAGTTTGGATTTTAAATAAAGGGTCTGAAGACAAAGCCTTCATTGAAGCCAGATGGAGCCAAGGTGCCCAGGGTATAGATCCACCTTGACTCCTTTTTCAGAAGTTCAGTGTCACGGTCACCCCGCCTAATACCAGTGGAGTATTGATCAATGCCAATAAATGATATTGATTTTTGATCTCGATTGTGGTAGGTGTTCACATGCTTTGCCACTGTCGTATCCAATTTATTGCGTATTGATCCAATGTGCTGTAGAATACGCTGTTTAAATAGGCGGCGTGTTTTGCCTATATATTTTTTTATAGATCACTCCAGCTGTGTGGCAATTAATGCATTTTCGGATTGTGTACACTTTCGAGTCGTTGAGGTTATGGAATTCTTTAGTCACTTTGACATGTTCACAACCTTTAGATCTCTGGCATCAGAAGGATCCCATTGATCTCTTTGGTAACCAAGTTGGTGCCGTCTTACCGCCAGAGAAGTGACTGTGAACCAAAATGTCCCTCAGATTCCTGGCTCACCTACTTATCATAGATGGATATGTGAGTAGTACATCCTTGATATCACAATAATTTCTCAGGATGTGCCAGTGTCTGCAGAATGTCTTTTTGTAAGGTTCCAGTTTGTTGTACTGTAGGTGTCAACAAACCTCACAACCTATGTCTCAAATTTTTGGGGCGTATTTTTAATAAGATCCAAGCGTTGTTGGTATTTCACTCTCTTATATGCCCTTTTTATTGTTTTATGGCTGTACCCCCTTTCCAAAAATCTGTTTTTCATGTCCAATGCTTGTTTCTCGAATTCTGAGTCTTCACTGCAATTTCTTCGAAGCCTAAGGAATTGATCTATTGGGATCCCAGTAACTAAGGATCTTGGGTGATGACTGCTGGCCTGCAGGATTCTATTGGTAGTTGTACTTTTGCGCTACATGGTAGTTTTAAGTACACCATTTTCACCCTTGGATATTGTGAGGTCCAGAAAGGATATAGATTCAGGGTGGCATTCTAAAGTCAGGCGTAGGTTGAATATGTTTGTATTCAGGATGTCAACAAACATTTTCAGACTGTCCTCTGAGCCTCGCCAGATGATGAGTACCGTCATCTATGAAGCGAAGCCATATCTCTATGCATGCTGTGTATGACTTCTGAAAAAATGACCTCTAATTTCCACCACCCCAGATACAGGTTGGCATAAGTAGGGGCCCATTTCGAACCCATTGCCGTACTCTGTATCTGGTGGTAGATGGTATTGTTGAACCAGAAATAGTTTATTGTGAGCACAAATTGTAACAGGTCTGTGACAAAGGAGTTACGCGCCTTGTGCCATTGTCCTCTAGTAGTGATGAAATAAGTCATGGCCTCTAGTCCTAATTGATGTTTAATGCTAGAGTACAAGCCTTTAACGTCTAGGCTTGCAAGGATACATTCATCTGTTACAGAAATTCCCTCTATGTAAGGAATCCGTTCCTGGGTTTGATGGAAACCCTTTCCTTACAGAACTGTGCTGTTTCCAGACAACCTCCCCTCACATCCACCTGTGCTGGCAATTACTGAAGTCCTGCCTTGGTGCTCTCTCATTGGAGGAATGCCCCGCTGGCCGCCTTATACTATTCTCTCACACTGCTTCAGTGCCGAGCATAGTCCTTTCTCATAGGATGAAATTGTGTTTGCCACAAGCTACCTGTTTGGCCGTCCTGTTCATGTATTATTGTTTCTAGCTCCTAGATCTGGTTCTTGTGCTGAAGCCCTGGATCCCCAGCGCAATTCTTCAGCTTCCTGTACTCTGAGGCCTGCTGCCTTCTCTCCCTGCAGAGGTCTGGTTCCTGAGGCCAGCTGCATTTCTCCTAGCAGAGTCCGTGTCCTGGTTCCTATGCTGAAGCGCTGGATCCCAAGCGCAAACCTTCAGCTTCCTGATTCCTGAGGCCTGCTGCATTCCTGCCTTGCAAAGGCCTTCGTTATGGGCCGCTCTCGCTCCTCGCGCAGAGGCCATTCCCGCAGTGCTGCTGCTATGCTGAAGCGCTGCGTACCTGATTCCTTGTTGCCGAACTCCAGCCTGGATATCGACTACACTACCATCTCCAAACCTGACCCTGGCGTGTCAATGGATTACTCTACCGTCTCCAACCCTGACCCTGCTACAATTGACTATGGACTGCGCAATCCTGAACCGGCTTCGTGGTCTAAGGTCGGTGTATTTACATCCCCCACCTCAGCCCCGCAGTCGGTTCCGGTTTGTGGCGAGCACATCCGTTACACTCTGATTTCTTTTTATTAATCTTAGGTAGACTATAAAAAGGTAGATATCTTGGGGGTCCTTACCAGAATGTAGTTGTATTCTCGCTCTGAGATAAGCTTCTGTGTGAGCTTCCTGTTAAGTATAGACACAAGTTCCTTATTGTACTTCTATGTGGGATCTACCCCTAGGGTCTCATAACAGGCTGTATCTGATAGAATCCTGATGTTGTCTTAGATGTAGTCTTCTGATTTCATAATCACCAGTTTACCCCCCCCCCTTATCGGAGGGTTTTATAACTATTGTTTTGTTATACTCTAGTTCTTTTAGGGCTAATCTCTCATTGGCATCCATATTGTCTACCATCCTGGCTTTTGGTAAGGATTCTAAATCCTGTGTAACCAGATTGACAAAGGTGTCTACAGTACTGTATGTTGGCATATTGGTCACCATATTGGATGAATTTGGATTTAGGTCTAAAATCCGTATATGGTCCCTCCCCTGGTTGTCTGTCTGATTCAGCTACCAGTGCCATCATATTGTCCAGGACCTCAACATCCATTGTGTCTAAAGCTGGGATACCCTCATTGACGATATCAGCACTGATATGAGATTTACAATCAGTGTAGATGCAGGAGTTTATTAGTTACTGTATCTAATTGGCTCTTCACTACAATGTTTCAAGCACCCCTCCAATTTGACCATATGATCAGTGCAGATGCAGGGGGGCGGCTATCTATTATGTCACACTAGGTCACTCTCTTTTGCATGACAAGCACTTCTCCAACCAGACAACAGCTCAAATACCATAAAGATTAACTATTGATGTAGGAGTGTGCCACCAATTAAGCCCTTAATTGGTTCTTTCTGTGCTGCTTACAAGCTTATCAGCTGTTATGTTGGACATATGCACAATACTGAAATGTTCCTTCCTGATATCTAAAGCCTAATTGGTTCTTTCTGAGCTGTTTACCAACTCATCAGCTACTGTGTTGGACACACTGTATGCACTACACTGCAATGTTCCTCCTTGATATTTAAAGTTCACTAGCTACGAGGTTTGATTTGTGCTTCAATCGACAATGTTATTTTACAACAGTGTTCATGTATTGATACTGTGTTCATGACACTGTCAATGTAATGATGCAGTGTTAATAATATTAGTCAACTAAGCTAACACAGCTGTAAATAATACTCCTTATCCTTTATCACAGGCAGTGATAGAGACCCTGAATCAGCATTGGTATAGGAACATGCTACCATATCAATCCTAACTCACTATTAGAGAGCAACTATGTGTAGCTAGATATATTGCTGGATAAAGAGGTGTGTGTTCTATTGACCTGACACCTTATGCCTATATTAGGGCAAATCTATCTACATAGACAAATTAGAGACATATACTAGTTTTCCAACACATATGATCGTGAGTACCTACAGTACTCCTATTACGATCCTAGTTATTACACATATGTGGTTCACAGTTTTAATACCCATTATTTTATTCGTTTTGTGACATTAAAAATACCTTTTAATTAATTCAGAAATCATACTAGTGACTGAGTGCTAATAAACTAGGTTTTCTGTTCTCGTGTATTCATATACAGTATTAACTAGTTATTCTCCAAAGTGGAGCAGGTATTTCTTTAATGTTTTGTATGTTTGGCCTGGATAAAGGAACAGGCTCAATAAAGCCAAGATGGAATTTTCACCCAAATCAGTCTCCATTATACAGTATGTACCTCTGCACCATCTCTTACAGAGTTCCATTCAGGAGCAGGGACACCCGCTGTGTTAATACTGATCGGCCACTGGGATCGGTTACTGGGACTCCCCGAGCATACGGGATCAGAAATATGCACGTGACATTGGTAAGTCTTGTATAATCTCTGTAAAGTGCTGTGTACACTGACTGGGTCTACAGTATATAAATAAAATACAATGTGCTTTCAAGCAGTGCAAACTAGTGTTGCATTTGCTCTACAGCAAAAGTGAGCAAAATCACTTTGATAAATAACCTGTTCATCTTGTGACAAGTTGAAATATTAATGCAACTCTGATTTCTAAGTTGACTTAATGATAATTCAAGGTAACTAAATTGGTTACAGAGTGTCATTTTAGACAAATGTTGAAAAACTGACCTCATGTCCTGGAGTACTGAGCTTAGCTAACATTGATTGTAAATCATTTGTGGGGCAATGGTTCATTTTCCCAGTGTTCACTTTGTATATATCCTATTCCTTCCAATCTATATTATGCATACTATTCCTTGTAGGTGACTAGCTGTGTGCTCATTCTGTAAAGGCCTGTGCACATGGTTGATGGCAAATAAAGAAAAATAATTCTACTCTGAGGTAGTACAGAATAATTGTATTCCCAGTGGTTCATGAAATGCTGCTGTTTGTTCCTGTGATTCTAATTCGGCCCAAACCATCATTATCCTTTACAGCGCGGGGGGTCCGATCACACCAGAGTGGAGCAATCCCTAACACTCCACTTCCTTTTCAATTGGGCTGGACACTCCATTGGAGAGATCAGCCTGACATACCCTTAGAAAAGGATCTACCTGGTACATGACAAGGGCACTCTAATGGTTAAATAAAAACTATTTTTGTTTTCAGTCTTTTCCTTTCTGCACAAGAAGTTTGACTGTTCCGCATGCTTAGTCTAAACAAATGTGCCAATTTTAATTTCATATTGAGTTCACAAGGTTTGTATTTAATCCTACCGCAAATAACAGCTCAGAAATCATATTGCCAAAGCCCTGCCAAATTCAGCTGATGTGAAGGTCAATATGGCGCAGTGATACTGCTCAGGAAGGTGTTGGAAGGCTGCTCTCTCAATCCCAGCAAACAAGAAGTGGGCAGTTTATAAAGTCAACATCTATTTCAGTATCACCTGAAAGAAATCATCAGTCCGTTATTGAATTCAGTCATTAGTTATTCTCGTTATAGCTTATATAAAGCTAGGCTCCATTCCTTCCCAATTAACAAAGACTGCAATCTGAATGTTTTCATGTTAAGTAACAACTTAGTGTATTTAATAATTCAAGTAAGGCAGGGGGGGGCAACTCCAGTTCTCAAGGGCCACCAACAGGCCAGGAATTAGGGATAGAAGAAATGGAGAAGAAAAAGGCAGCGCACTGCCAAATAGCAAGAGGAGGCTCACAGATAAAATAAAGTTATTTATTCAGTAAGTGGATCATAACTGACCCCTAAAGCAGCAGCAACAACACACCTACGCGTTTCGGGCCGTGTGCCCTTTATCAAGGTTATCAACACCTTCATAAAGGGCACACTGCCCAAAACGCGTAGGTGTGTTTTTGCTGCTACTTTAGGGGTCAGTTCCAGCTAAACCGGGACATTTTCACAATTTTTGGGGCACCGGGACAGCTCACTAAAATGACAGCCGGGACAGCTCACTGTATGTACAACCATAATAATATATGCAGCCCCTCTTTAGGATTACTACTGAGTTAAAGGGTTAATAGCCCTAATGGGTTAACTGTGTGGGCTCACGCAGGGTATTGCCTCTCTCCCATCACATGGTAAAGAATGACTTGGCAGAAAAGAAGCCACGCCCACGTTATATCTGGCAATCAGGGATGTCACCAGCAGGGTATATATGACTGCACCGAAGGTTCTAGAACTCAGGTCTCTGGGAGTGACAGGTGGAGGGGCCTCATTGTTTCTTAATATAATATGTTTAAGTGTTTAGTTAATGTATAGTGATACCTCCATAGAGCATTAAGAGTGGGTGCTAACTAGGTGTAACAAGTGCTCACCAATGCAATGCTGGTTCAGTAAACCCTTGAGTTCTCTCTGTGTGTAGCAGAGAGACCTCCGTTGAGTGACCGAACACTCTCCCCACTGTTCTGTGTTGTAAAGCAGCCGCCGTGACCACACTGGCTGCAGAACGCAGCTGCACATAAAAAAAAACAGCCGCTTTAGTCCCATTAAGTTACTCCCGCCGGTTCCGTCTAAGCGTGCCTCCGTCTGGAAGAAGTAAATCGATGTAGAAGGGGGAAAGATGGAGCACTGCAAAAATTGGAAGAGTGCTGGAGGCAGGTATAAAAATAAAACTATTTATTAATAATATTAGCCAAAAAACATTATCAAAAAAGCTCCTTTGTGGAGAGAAATGCGTTAGAGGACCCCTGTCTTGTATGTTTTTTGACTAATATGCCTAAGAAATAGTTTTATTGTCATACCTGCCTCCAGCCCTCTTCCAATTTAAGCAGTACCATATATATATATATAACAACACCTGAACCTTGCCAGCCCTGAAGACACTAGTCTCTCTTCCCCCCCCACCCCCCTCCTTAAACCAAGAAGCGATTACAGGTATCTTAAACCATAGCCAAACCTTCGGAGGCGACTACATAAGGCTTCCTCAAGGCCATGTTCCCATGCTACCTCCCACATGCACCCCAAATTCGAGACCAATCAATCATTTTCTCCATACCCAGACTTCTAGCAAGGTTCCCACACATTTTAATCTCTTTTTTTATTTTTGCTCTCCTCACACGGCTACTGTATGTGTCTGCTCTCATCAGGAATAAATGTTAGTAGCCCCTTAAGGGCCAAGTATTTTTACCCCCTCTGCCCACAAAGCTCAAACTGCAGCCAACAAGCTGCTGTCACTACAACGCCTTGACCTCTACAGGTGAAGTTAATTTTCTCTATAACATCAGAGAAACCCCAGCCTTGGGGAGAGGGCCCTAGGAAGTTAAGACGCCCTCCCCGTGACCCCTCTGGGCTATCATTCTGTACCATCAATGACATCACCACTGTGGTAGCATTGTTAATCTCAGGTCTCATTTTTTTTTTGTTTTTAACATTCATAACTTCAAAACATTTTAAACATTTAAAAAAAATCAAACAATGCATAATGTTCATGTAACAGTTCCCTCTCCCTCTGCCCCCTCCCTGGGAGATCCATTCCTTTGCTACCCTGTGGTGCTGAGGCATACCTGTAGGTTCAGAAGAGCTGAGCTGATCTGCGTTGGTGGGAGATCAGGACAGGCTTAGATTCTTCTCTCAAAGTTATTCTCACTGGTGCGTAGCGCCTCCAGCAGTAGTGGGCTCCAAAGAGTTCAGAAGTCAGCCCCCACTATTGCACTCTTTCTCCCCCTGCCCAAGGACTGATAGTCAGACAGGGGTATATTCTGAACAGGATCTTTATTGGGTGGCATACACTGCAGATCTTCTCACAGCGATGCAAGGTCTCAGAGGTTCCATACCTCTGGGTGGTGCTTTGCCCTGGTAATATAGGGCAACACAGTGGCTGAGTCTGATGTTCCCTCAGTCCAAAGACTGAGGGCGAGCACGCTCATCCTGCCATAGGAGAGACTGACAGCTCTCTGCTTACCCTCTCTTTCAGAGCAGGAACAGGACTTCCTCTCTCTTCGAGAGCAGGACTCTCACTAACTTGGTCACACCCTCCTAGTAGGATCAAGAAGGTGCAGGCTCATGATCTATACCTATACCAGATAGGCTTACATAGGCCATGAGTCACCACCTCATTCTATCACTCATAAAAGAGGCATGAGGGGGGTCAAGAGCCCATAGATTTAACCTGTTAATGCCTGCAGCTAACAGGACTTACATAACAAGATAACAGGGGGAAAGACAGGCAGAATATACATACCCTGTTACATTCATTAATTTTTTTAAGAACAAGAACATTGCTTCCAAAATTTGCATTTGTCTTTAACTGAAAAAGTGGTACGATAGAGAACTGCCATTATTTATCTTCAACATCCTTACCAAAAGCTGCTTAAACAATTTGGCTATCTTCCTGTACCTTTTCCTTCACATTCTTCACTCTGTGCATCTCAAGCCCACACCAGCCTGTTACTAAACTCGTGAAAAGTCATAAATAGTCCCACCTGGATGATAACCATCCACTCTGGACTTTCTAACTTATAACACAGTTGCTAACATAGCGGCAAACAGGAAAATAAAACCCGGGCAAGGCGATTATCACGCCGTTGATTTAGGATTAGTGGGCAGGTATAAAAATGCAAGCAGTCACAAAAAGCTTGAATTGGGTCATTTACTTTCCCTGAACAGTTAATCGAGCAGGGCATGTTCAGGGTACATATTACCACAACTGGACAGCAGATGACTTGATTCTTGGGGACTCCTTAAATGCAGCTGCCTCCAATCCGGATGGAAGCATCTTTTCTTCAGCAGCAGCAGTATAACAGGTAAGTTTTTAACCCCCACAGCAGACTCCAGTAGTCAATGTCCGAGGTGTAGAAGAAAAAGAACAGGTTAACGTCCTCCACTGTCTCCTCTCTGGATCCTTCCCAGAGAAAAGTAAGTAGTGAGTCCTCAGCGCAAAACCCGAACAGATGACGTCCCTGCAGTTAACCGCTCCACCAAGCCGAGCGATTACTAAACAGAAGTCTCTATGCAAGTGGAAATGTTGCTTTAACCTCATCAGCTGCCTTCACAATGCTTTGCGTGGCGGGAAAATCCATCAGCAAAGAGATTAACCCCCTCAGTGCCTGGGGTCCTGCCAGCACTAGTGATCACGTGAGTGTTCATGCGATTGCTTCCAAGAAAGAGAGCCAACCCTGATGACGTACAGCATGTCTATAGAACACTGAGAGGGCTGAAGGGCTGGCATTGCAGCCACAGTCCTCTCAGTCTCTCAGCTTTGCCCTATTGCACATTTTCTAAGCTGTTTTGCTGCCTTTGTACTGTGACTACAACCTTTAACTAACTGTTTCTATTGCACTGAATTTGAGACAGAGAACAAGCTTAATTGAGATGATGTTGCCAGTAATCCAAGTCTACTCTAAATGATTCGCATAGGCGCCACAATTTCCTTAAATATAAACAGTGATATACAAATTTAAAATACAAATGTACATAAGATGATACCCAACCGGATACTTCTCAACCTTTCTAGGAAATTTGCTAAGATTTCCCACAGATGCAGTTTTTCTTTGGGGTGAGAAGGGAGCGATCCAATCAGGAGCACCTCATGAAAAATAAAAAACATAAAAAACAATAATAGTGTAGTACACTACCGACACACTTTATTAAAGTGTGGCCGGTACCGCAAGCCGGGAGATTTCCCGGCTTGCTAGTGGCCGCCCCTCGGCGTGCCGCGCGGTCACGCGTCTTCGGGAGCGTGCGCCCCCTGCACGCGCGTCCAGGGGCTCCCCGAGGGAGCCCTGGTGTCCCGCGATCGCGGGACAGCGGCAGGGGGTTCCGGGGGACCCGGCGGACCCGGCAGCGGTAGGGAGAGCGCCCCGATCGGAGGGCACTCTTCCGCTGCTTCGGCGCGCGCCCGTCACTCTCGGGCGCGCGCCAGGCTACTGCTGCGGCCAAGAACGGGCAAATGCTCGAATAAACTTGGCCGCAGCAGTATGTTAATATAATATGGGCTAGATGCAGGTCTTGGCTCTTGAGGATTTTCTACTTACAAAATGTAAGAAAAAGTAGTGCTTTTTTCTGACTCAGTCAGGAGGTGTGTATGTAATTGGTCTTCTATTCCAGGGATGTTAGCATTCAAATCTCCATTCGGTTCATGCAATTGAAACAAAACAGATATAGCCCAGTAGTGCAGATGGTAAATATAAAGCGTTTATATATTGAGGAATAAGGATAGTACTCACACTAAGTACAATTGTATGTACATGTAAAGGTTTCTTTAGCAAATGAATGCTCTTGTTTGCGGCAGTGTTTTCTCCCAGTCTTCCTCCTGTGGCAAAGTGTGTCGCCAGCGACGGCGTCTGACGTCACTTTCGCTTTCGCGGGTGGACCGCATCCGTTGGATATTGATGGCGGCACTGGAGGAAAGTCAGCCTGGGGGTTCTTGCGTCCGGCGTCTTCTCTTTTGGAGGCAGCTGCAGCTAGTTGAACGGCTCTACGCGTTTCGCTGACACATACAGCTTCGTCAGGAGCATTATGACGTCTATTGTCAGTGCCTTATATTTATATGAGATCCCCTAATTGGCTTCATATTAACTATGCAAATTAGCTAACTTGCACACAAAAATTAACCCACAGGTTTGCCTATTCATAGGCACACTAGACTCTGTGGTCCAAAACAATATAAAACATATATTCAATTTTAATAACATTCAATTAATTATCAAAACAAGAAAAATTAATGATTAAAAACCTCATTTAATAGTATGACTACCTACAATAAAACAAATATTCAAAATAGTATTATAAATAAATTAATAAATGGAAATAAAATTAATAAAGTGCTTATGACATCATGAGTATGGGGGAGAAAGGGAAAAAGGGAAAAAGGGATATGCACTACTGGGCTATATCTGTTTTGTTTCAATTGCATGAACCGAATGGAGATTTGAATGCTAACATCCCTGGAATAGGAGACCAATTACATACACACCTCCTGACTGAGTCAGAAAAAAGCACTACTTTTTCTTACATTTTGTAAGTAGAAAATCCTCAAGAGCCAAGACCTGCATCTAGCCCATATTATATTAACATACTACACTATTATTGTTTTTTATGTTTTTTATTTTTCATGAGGTGCTCCTGATTGGATCGCTCCCTTCTCACCCCAAAGAAAAACAGTAATCCAAGTCTGACACAGATAAATTCTTTATTTTGCGAGGTTACAAAATGACAGGCACTATTATACCACCAGACGTAAATTGTAATGCTCCGTGTTATCTGTTCCTGGAGCACGCTGCTTTGTCAGTTTTGATGCATATCCTTACTTAACAGTGTTCGACAATTTTCCAGAGCCTACACTGAACTTAAGGTTTATGTCTTGCATACTCTTTAAATCCATATTTAATGCTCATAGGCCCCTATTACATGTGTAGTGCAACTGTCTTCTCCTTGCTTGTGAAGATTTAAGCTCCAACCATTTGAATAGGGGATTGAATCTTCCTGAGCAGGGGAAAGACTTCATACTGTAGCAATGTCTCTGTAAAGCGCTGCGTACAACTAGCAGCGCTATACAAGAACATGCTATTATTATAGCAAATTGAATAGAAGCTGTATAATGTAGTAAATATCACTGTTCTGTTCTGATTCATTCACTGAACTGTGGTACTGTAGCTAGACCAGAGGTTAAAGGGGCAGTGTTTCCAAGGATAAAATGGAACTAAGGACAGTGGTATGTTTAATAAGCTAAAAGTACTGTATCTGCTTGACTTCTTTAAAAATAAATAAATAAATAAAATATATATATACTGAGTTAAGTTATGGTGAGTAAAAAAAGTGACAAAAACCCTCCACAGTAAAGGATAAAGCAACTGTAAATATTCCTGTATATTCATTTGCATGTCTTAGACAGGTCTGCAACCCTGTCTTTCACCATTATCACCCAGCACACAGCACTTCCACTGCAGCAAGGGATTCTGGGAAATGACATGCAAATGAGCACACACTGCCACTTTTTGCTTCAAAAACCATTTTAAACATGGTTCCCTATAGGCTTAAGTTTGCTGCATGGTCACAGCTTTGAGCACAGCCAGGGTTAAGGTGCATAGCCAGAAAACCCACCAACAGACAGCTGTTTCGACCTTCCGGTTTGACCGGTCCAAACATATTCTGTAGTTACTAGGTTGGGAACTATGGAAGCGCCCTCCTTTTCAATAGTACTATTAGCACTTACTGGCACTTACTTAAAGGGCGCATTCCTAACAGAAAACAAACAGTGACAGGACACATCTTAGTACTGTTAGCTATACACATAAACCTATGTACAGGACTCAGCAAAAATAAAAAAGAAATGGGGAGCACTACAGAAAAAAGAGAACTGGAGACAAAAATAACAAAAATGTATTGAGGCATGTAGCCTAATTAAAAAGAGAAGCCTCTAACGCGTTTCTCGCCAGGGGCGCTTCATCAAAGAGTGGTTTCTTAAGTCTAAACGGAGTATCTTTATAGGTCTTCCCCTCTGGAAATGCTGTCTACCTGCACCCCAGGTACAAGAACCCCTGGGAAACAAACAATCAGTGAGAATGAAAACACGGAAAGGAGGCAACATGACTGAAGGGTGAAAACGTACAAAAAAAAAACATAAAAAGTTGGCACAATATAATAAAAAGACTTAAAAAAAGTATAAATAGAACGATATAAAAAATAATAACAGAATGTGGATAAAATAATAATAATCAATAATAGAACAAATGATATAATAGTATAAATTATAATATTAATAATACATGTAAATACACCAATAACTAAAGACTAGAATATATATCCTGATAAACAGAGCAGGGACATTAGATAAAGAAAAAAAAAAATATATATATATATATATTGAATGAAAAGTTTGACAACGCCTGGATGTGTATCAGCCCCACAGCAGACTCTTGATAACACACAGATCACCAGAAATAGTTAGCACAGATGACCTGTAAAAATGTAATTGTACAAAAATTTAAATGGGAACTCGGATGGTAGTTGTAAGAATGGTGAGTGTAAAAATGTAAAAAAAAAAAAAAAAAAAAAAAAAAATTAATGATATAAAAAACATAAAAAAAATATATGAAAAAACATAAAAAAATATATTGTAAATCTATAAAAAACAAGAATATATAAAAAAATTATGTGTATAAAATAGAATAAAAATTTGTGTTCCTTCACATAGATGATAGATGATCTTTGTATGGAAATTAAAATGTCCGGGCTGCTTCTTCTTTGGGGTCAGCAACCTCCCAGCAAATTCTAGTAGAGAAAAAAAGCGCCCGATCAATGTGTAAAATCCAATACAAAATTTTAATAAAAGATAAAGACAAATGCACACTCACAATTTGTCAATGCAATATAAGCATTGTATGGGTAAACCCATGCGCCAACATGTGTCTGCTCGCCGACCGCTTGCTTTGATACGTCAGACCTCACTGCTGCCGATGTATCACGATCAGATGTCCCTCCGGCAATTCAGATGAACAGCCTGTGGTTCCTGGCAGGTTGTGTTGGATATTGCGTGCGGCTCAGGGAATGTCCTCCCCTTCCTGGCAGAAGACGCACGAGCTAGTCCACCACCGTAGCTCTGCAAAACCACGTGCCCTACGCGTTTCTTCCAGTTAACGGATTTCATCAGGGGATAACGTGTATTCTCATTGGGCTGCTATTTAAGAGTGTTTCTGTCCAATTGCAGCATGTGAATAAAATACGCCCAATTTTACCATAAGTTAGGTCATCTGTGCTAACAGTGATTGATTGTAATATCAACTAATTATTATATAACAGCTTATAGACTATGCATAATACAATAACATAGAAAGATGAAAATATATCAGAAATATAGATACATGTTGATTAAACATTGATATACATATAACTGTAATTATATAAACAGTGCCCTATTGTTTTTAGATTACTGGGTTTGTATTTAAATGTCAACTTCTAATAATTGTGAATTAATAGCTAATTACAGTTACATGAATATATAGCAATATATTTTAGTTGCATTATCTAGATTTCATACAATAATAGAGACGTCAGAAATTGCTAATAAAGTGTCAATGATCAATAAATGTTTTTTTGGTTTTAAATATATGTATTTTACTTTTACAAACAATTCTTATTTATCCAATACACATTGTATCTTTACTAATAAAATAATTGAATGTTGAAATATCATTTATTGTATCATTATAGGATAGGCTTTATAGCAGGGGTGGGGAATGTCCGGCCCGCGGGCCGTATAAGGCCCGCGAAGTCATTTGGTCCGGCCCCCGGGAAGCCAGCAAAAATGTTTAAAAAAAAAAAAAAAAAATTTAAACTCACCCTCTCCTGATTGGCTGCCCGTGCTGTCACTCTGCCAAGATTTTTTTTTTGGCCCGCCTCTTCCTACAGCACTGCCCCCCTCCCTTCTCTCCTCCAGTAATGCCGGGCTCCTTAGGCTCCGCCCCCCTGTCCCTCCCTTGAGGCTCCGCGGGCCTGCCAGTCTCAGCTGCACTGGCCATGCTGCTCCAGCAGCCCATCCCCGGGCCCCAGGTAACCCACATACCCCCTCCCAGACACCTTACCCACCCCAACGCGGGAGAGGCCTTATTATTGTGTGTGTTTACAGAGGTGGGCTTATTGTGTGTGTGTGTGTGTGTCACTGTGTGTGTATCTGTCACTGTGTGTGTGTGTCAATGTCACTGTGTGTGTGTGTGTGTGTGTGTGTGTGTCAGTGTCACTGTGTGTCTCTGTGTGTGTGTCACTGTGTGTGTCACTCTCACTGTGTGTGTCACTGTCACTGTGTGTGTGTGTCACTCTCACTGTGTGTGTGTGTGTGTGTGTCTATCACTCTCACTGTGTGTGTGTGTCACTCTCACTGTGTGTGTGTGTCACTCGCACTGTGTGTGTGTGTGTGTGTGTGTGTGTCACTCTCACTGTGTGTGTGTGTCACTCTCACTGTGTGTGTGTGTCACTCGCACTGTGTGTGTGTGTCACTCGCACTGTGTGTGTGTGTCACTCTCACTATGTGTGTGTGTGTGTTGTTTGTCACTCTCACTGTGTGTGTGTGTGTAACTCTCACTGTGTATGTGTGTGTGTCACTCTCACTGTGTGTGTGTGTGTCACTCTCACTGTGTGTGTGTGTCACTCTCACTGTGTGTGTGTGTCACTCTCACTGTGTGTGTGTGTCACTCTCACTGTGTGTGTGTGTCACTCTCACTGTGTGTGTGTGTCACTCTCACTGTGTGTGTGTGTCACTCTCACTGTGTGTGTCACTCTCACTGTGTGTGTGTGTGTGTGTGTCACTCTCACTGTGTGTGTGTGTGCGTCACTCTCACTGTGTGTGTGTGTGTCACTCTCAATGTGTGTGTCACTGTCACTGTGTGTGTGTCACTCTCACTGTGTGTGTGTGTGTGTGTGTCTATCACTCTCACTGTGTGTGTGTGTGTCACTCTCACTGTGTGTGTGTGTCACTCGCACTGTGTGTGTGTGTGTGTCACTCTCACTGTGTGTGTGTGTCACTCTCACTGTGTGTGTGTGTCACTCGCACTGTGTGTGTGTGTCACTCGCACTGTGCGTGTGTGTCACTCTCACTGTGTGTGTGTCACTCTCACTGTGTGTGTGTCACTCTCACTGTGTGTGTGTGTGCGTCACTCTCACTGTGTGTGTGTGTCACTCTCACTGTGTGTGTGTCACTCACTGTGTGTGTGTGTCACTCTCACTGTGTGTGTGTGTCACTCTCACTGTGTGTGTGTGTCACTCTCACTGTGTGTGTGTGTGTCACTCTCACTGTGTGTGTGTGTGTCACTCTCACTGTGTGTGTCACTCTCACTGTGTGTGTGTGAGTCACTGTCTGTGTCACGGTCACTGTGTTTGTGTGTCACTGTCTGTGAGTGGCAGCAGCCGCCTGAGGTGATTAAGGACCTGAGTATCACCAGGGCGGCGCGGATACGCAGCGCTCCAGGGGGGAGAGGGTATAAGAGGAGTGGGGGATGAGGGGGGGAGGGGGTATAAGAGGCATGGGGGATAGAAGAACGAGTCTGCGGTGGGAGAGACACCTCACTACCGCCTCTCCTCCTCCCCACACCGGGCAGCAGTTGTGGAGGGTACCTGCTCCGATCTCCCCCTGCTCCGCCCCTCCCCCTGTGCACTTACACGGCCCTGCTCCCCACACCGGGTAGCAGTTGCGGAGGAGGGCACCTGCTCCAAACCCCCCTGCTCAGATTCCCCCACCCTTGCACACTTACACGGTCCTCCTTCTCCCCACACCGAGAAGCAGTTGCGGAGGGCACCTGCTCCGATCCCCCCCAATCAGAATTCCCTCCCCCTGTGTGTGTCAGAGAGAGTGTGTGTGTGCGTCTGAGAGAGTGTGTCTGAACGAGTGTGTGTGTGTGTCTGAGCGAGTGTGTGTGTGTGTGTCTGAGCGAGTGTGTGTGTGTGTGTGTGTCTGAGCGAGTGTGTGTGTGTGTCTGAGCGGGTGTGTGTGTGTGTCTGAGCGGGTGTGTGTGTGTGTCTGAGCGGGTGTGTGTGTCTGAGCGAGTGTGTGTGTCTGAGAGAGAGAGAGGGAGAGCGTGTGTCAGAGAGGGAGAGTGTGTGTGAGAGAGAGAGTGTGTGTCTGAGAGAGAGAGGGAAAGTGTGTGTCTGAGAGAGAGAGGGAGAGTGTGTGTCTGAGAGGGAGAGTGTGTGTGTCAGAGAGAGAGAGGGAGAGTGTGTGTCTGAGAGAGAGAGGGAGAGTGTGTGTCTGAGAGAGAGAGGGAGAGTGTGTGTCTGAGAGAGAGAGAGGGAGAGTGTGTGTCTGAGAGAGAGAGGGAGAGTGTGTGTCTGAGAGAGAGAGGGAGAGTGTGTCTGAGAGAGAGAGGGAGAGTGTGTGACTGAGAGAGAGAGGGAGAGTGTGTGTCTGAGAGAGAGAGGGAGAGTGTGTGTCTGAGAGAGAGAGGGAGAGTGTGTGTCTGAGAGAGAGAGGGAGAGTGTGTGTCTGAGAGAGGGAGAGTGTGTGTCTGAGAGAGAGAGGGAGAGTGTGTGTCTGAGAGAGAGAGGGAGAGTGTGTGTCTGAGAGAGAGAGGGAGAGTGTGTGTCTGAGAGAGAGAGGGAGAGTGTGTGTCTGAGAGAGAGAGGGAGAGTGTGTGTCTGAGAGAGAGAGGGAGAGTGTGTGTCTGAGAGAGAGAGGGAGAGTGTGTGTCTGAGAGAGAGAGGGAGAGTGTGTGTCTGAGAGAGAGAGGGAGAGTGTGTCTGAGAGAGAGAGGGAGAGTGTGTGACTGAGAGAGAGAGGGAGAGTGTGTGTCTGAGAGAGAGAGGGAGAGTGTGTGTCTGAGAGAGAGAGGGAGAGTGTGTGTCTGAGAGAGAGAGGGAGAGTGTGTGTCTGAGAGAGAGAGGGAGAGTGTGTGTCTGAGAGACAGAGGGAGAGTGTGTGTCTGAGAGAGAGAGTGAGAGTGTGTCTGAGAGAGAGGGAGAGTGTTGTCTGAGAGACAGAGGGAGAGTGTGTGTCTGAGAGAGAGAGGGAGAGTGTGTCTGAGAGAGAGAGGGAGAGTGTGTGTCTGAGAGAGAGGGAGAGTGTGTGTCTGAGAGAGAGAGGGAGAGTGTGTCTGAGAGAGAGGGAGAGTGTGTCTGAGAGAGAGGGAGAGTGTGTCAGAGAGAGAGGGAGAGTGTGTGTCAGAAAGAGAGGGAGAGTGTGTGTCTGAGAGAGAGAGGGAGAGTGTGTGTCTGAGAGAGAGGGAGAGTGTGTGTCTGAGAGAGAGGGAGAGTGTGTGTCTGAGAGAGAGAGGGAGAGTGTGTGTCTGAGAGGGATAGTGTGTGTCTGAGAGAGAGAGAGAGTGTCTGAGAGAGAGAGAGATAGAGAGAGAGAGAGTGTGTGTCAGAGAGAGAGGGTCTGACAGTCAGAGTGGGTCTGACAGTCTGAGAGTGGGTCTGACAGTCTGAGAGTGGGTCTGACAGTCTGAGAGTGGGTCTGACAGTCTGAGAGTGGGTCTGACAGTCTGAGAGTGGGTCTGACAGTCTGAGAGTGGGTCTGACAGTCTGAGAGTGGGTCTGACAGTCTGAGAGTGGGTCTGACAGTCTGAGAGTGGGTCTGACAGTCTGAGAGTGGGTCTGACAGTCTGAGAGTGGGTCTGACAGTCTGAGAGTGGGTCTGACGGTCTGAGAGAGAGTGGGTCTGACAGTCTGAGTGAGAGTGGGTCTGAGAGTGAGAGTGGGTCTGAGAGTGAGAGTGGGTCTGAGAGTGAGAGTGGGTCTGAGAGTGTGCGAGTGGGTCTGAGAGTGTGCGAGTGGGTCTGAGAGTGTGCGAGTGGGTCTGAGAGTGTGCGAGTGGGTCTGAGAGTGTGCGAGTGGGTCTGAGAGTGTGCGAGTGGGTCTGAGAGTGTGCGAGTGGGTCTGAGAGTGTGCGAGTGGGTCTGAGAGTGTGCGAGTGGGTCTGAGAGTCTGCGAGTGGGTCTGAGAGTCTGCGAGTGGGTCTGAGAGTCTGCGAGTGGGTCTGAGAGTCTGCGAGTGGGTCTGAGAGTCTGCGAGTGGGTCTGAGAGTCTGCGAGTGGGTCTGAGAGTCTGCGAGTGGGTCTGAGAGTCTGCGAGTGGGTCTGAGAGTCTGCGAGTGGGTGTGAGAGTCTGCGAGTGGGTGTGAGAGTCTGCGAGTGGGTCTGAGAGAGAGTGGGTCTGAGAGAGAGTGGGTCTTAGAGAGAGTGGGTCTGAGAGCCTGAGAGAGAGAGTGGGTCTGAGAGAGAGAGTGGGTCTGAGAGAGAGAGTGGGTCTGAGAGAGAGAGTGGGTCTGAGAGTCTGAGAGAGAGAGTGGGTCTGAGAGAGAGAGTGGGTCTGAGAGTCTGAGAGAGAGAGTGGGTCTGAGAGTCTGAGAGAGAGAGTGGGTCTGAGAGTCTGATTTCCCTACCCCCTGCCCGATTTCTGTGTGTGTGCGAGCGCGTGTGCATTTGCATTTGCGTGTGCACAGACACCAACCCACAGTCAGTCAGTCACCCAAAGAGAAGCAGTTCCAGCCATCACATTAGTGGTGAGTTCATTAAATGTTTCACCAAATACAGCAGGCTAATTTTTAAGTTGATCATTTTGGATGGCCCTCGAAAGATTTTATAAATATCAAAATGGCCCTTGGCAGAAAAAAGGTTCCCCACCCCTGCTTTATAGGATAGTATAGATGTGATGGTTTAAGCATATAAATAATGTTAGCAATGAATAATTATGAAAAATTAAGGTTATATTTATTATTGTTCTAAATGGGTAATTCATTCATAGAATTTATTTATGAAACCAATTCCGCAATAATCAATATTCAATTACTAAAAGAAATGAAAAAAGATATACAGATGAACATAAATTATCAATAGACTCCATTAAAATATAAATAAAAAACATACAAATGTAAGTAATCAATTCAACCTCAATAGAACCACAAATATAATTAAAAATATAACTGATAAAAATATATACATTAAACAATGATAAACATGAATTTAAACCTAAAAAACACTGGTGGCATATGTCAAACAGATAATACAATAATAAAAAAAAAATGAAAGAAATATTAAATCTAATATATTAATAAAGAAATATAACAAAAAGACCCTAACTCAAAACTTATACTGAAAATACTAAAGTAATCATAAATGATTTTTTTTATAGTATCTACGATCGTAGAGACATAAGATGGACCATACCACAAGACTTATCTCAAACAATATCAATAGATAAGACTTGATGTAATTTATATAGACCATTAGTCAACCACACCATGGTTATAAAAAATAGTGTAGTTTTCCAGTGATTTTATAATCTACAGGTTGTACCAAGTGAAGACATATAGAAACCAATAGAAATTAAACCCAACGAATAGATGGTATAGTATAGAAATTCCATCGTTTGAATATCAGAAATTTATAAATTCGTTGGAGGGATCGTCAAAGAAAGAAAGAGGACAAGTCACAAAACTAGACAATCCAGATATCATAAATCAATATTAATTTAGTGATCTTTGTTTGTGAGTTAAAATGAAATAAATTAAATTATGTGATATTATTGATTATAAATTGTGTATTTTTGATTTATCTATATAAAAAATATATTTAAATAACATATTTTTTAATCCTGTGAATTGTGTATGTGTTTGTGAAAAGAATTAAAAAGTGATTTAATTTGACCTATATTTAGTATAAAGTGATTGTAAGGGAAGTGAAAATGATTTACTATGTAAATCTATGTGTACTAATTATTATATATTTAATGTCGTGCAACCATTTAAATACATATGTGAAAAATAAATGTATAATTTAATTGTGTACCCAGCCAAAGGCTTCTTAGGAATGATGTCTTGTTGATCTAATAGCAAAAAAGACGGTGCAAAACAGCGCTAAAGAACATAAGCCCCTATTGGGACAATTAATAAAAAATGGCAGCCAGACAACAACTGACTGTACAGTCAGTAACACAAGTGAAAAGGAAAAAAGACAATGTCGGCGCCAAACAATAAAAATGAATCAAACCATATGGTGAATAGTCCAAATCAAAGTCCTTGGATGATACAGGTGGGTGGGCAAATGCAAACTCTCTCCAGGACGTGACGTGATATATGAAAAATAAAAAGAAATAATTATAGTGCAGTATGCCAATACATAGGGACATAAAAACATATAACACTAACAACATGAAACATACAAGACAGACTAACAACAACAACAGGCCAGACTAAAAATAATAAAAAAGCTATTTATTATCAACTAATGTTGGACTCTGGATGTGGCTATCACACACCAATCCGGGGGGTGGGGGGTAAAATCGTTACCCTACTCACAGAATTATGGACAATAAAAGGCAGCAGGACTGGAATCACTTTTACGAATCCAAGATGGCGGCCGTAGCTCTCTCTCCGGCTTCCCCACGTGTGGCAGATGCTGTGTAGAGCTTCCTGGACGTGGCGTCACGATCTCTTCTCCTGCCGGTCTCCTATCCTCCCAATCTGGGCATGTAACTCCTCTCCCTTGCCTCCTGACCGTATAGTGTGCTCACCAGCTCCAGATGCAGTCAAATGCTTCTAAAAATGGTATCTTCCCGTATATATAGATATATATGATGCTACAGTATAAGAGAAAGTATGCAACTTAAAGGATACAAAACAATTCATCAAATGTCACTAAAAAGAAACATTAAAGTATCCCAAATTGAATAAAAAAAGATTTGGCCATCCTAAAGGTAGTTCTTTGACCTTGTTCAATAGACATACACAAATCTTTATCGAAGGTGAGTACCCCTCAATGTTTATGAATGATAGAGTGGATCTGATCTGCCTGTCTGCTATACTGAGTGACAAAGAAAGGGGAAGACTCAACTGTGCTGTCCTGACTAATATTAGAACTATCATATCTTTGCCTAGATTTATTTAGTGGCTGAGATAATTCCGCACGTGTAAATGATTTAACGTACATGTGAGCCTCCTCGATATCTTATTTTCTGTATCATTGAGGGAAAATCTATTTGACAGCTCAATGGCTTGATGGTCAAAAGATTCCTCACTGGAACAAAGCTGTCTGAGGCGGAGAAACTGGGCATTTGGTATAACACGGGAGAGTGACCTCGGGTAACTACTATCAACTTTAAGTAGTGTATTCCTCGAGTTAGGCTTTCGAAAAATATCAGTTTGTATACTACCTGTGATAGCAATGAATAAAGAAATATCAAGATAATTAATGTGAATAGAGTGTTGTTCATAAGTAAATGTAAGATTCAATAAATTTGAATTAAGTGATTGAATAAAGGTGTCCAGTGCTTGTGAATCCCCTTCCCAAATCATGTCATCAATATAACACTTGTAGAAAATGATATGGTGCCGCAAAGCATTAACATCACCGAAAATGTGTCTGGATTCCCAAAGACCCATAAACGAATTAGCATAAGAAGGGGCAAAAGAAGTGCCCATAGCAGTGCCCCGTGTTTGTAATAGAATTGTGAATCGAAAGAAAAATAATTGTGCGTGAGAAGAAAGGTGAAAGAATCCAAAAGCAAAGTGCGAAGTGAAATAGAAAGTGAGGAAGACTGAAGAAATAATTGGCTTGCTTTGATACCCTAGTCATGATCAATAATGAAGTATAGAGACATCACATCCATCGTGACCCATCATATAGTTTATATGCCACGTAACAGTTTTGATGGCAGATAACAGATCCAAAGAGTCTCTCAAAAAGGACGGTTAATTTTTAACTAATGGCTGCAGAAAGCCATCAACATAGCGCGACAACCCATCTCCCAAAGATCCAATACTAGCCACAATGGGCAGCCCCAGAGGGCGGACCAGTGACTTGTGGATCTTTGGGAGTTGATGAAAATGGGCACAATAGGTGAAGGATTAAACAAATAATCATACTCTTGGGATTCAGAACAAGAAGAATCTTACCCATATCAAGTAATTCCTTTAAAGCAAGTGAAAAACTTGAAGTGGGATTTTGAGGTATTAGTCCAGGGGTCTCCAAACTTATCCTCAAGAGCTGCACACAGACCAGCTTTTATGGATATCCCTGTTTCAGCACAGGTGGCTCAATCAGTGGCCCAGTCAGGCACTGAGGCACTGATTGAGCCACCTGTGCTAAAACAGGGATATCCATAAAAGCTGGTTTGTGTGCAGCTCTTGAGGACAGGTTTGGAGACCCCTGTATTAGTCTATAGGAGTTGACATCACTTTTAAGTCCTGAATGTAACTGACCAAAGAAACTGAAAGAAGAAGGGATCTCTGGATCTAGCTCCTGAAATTGTTCAGCATACAAATCATCAACGTCAGACAATGCACATTGATCTTTGAATGTGGATAAATCCACAACAGGATCCGGTTTCACCCCAACAACCGAATCAAAAGGAAAGACCCTAGATGTGGAATAGAGCGGAACCTAAGATATAGCATGCCCACAAAAATATTTCTTAGGCCTCGGGCATGAACAGCGCTTAGGCGCTGACCCGTGCTGAGGCACGCTTACGCTTACCAGTGAGCCCCTGCAGCCGCAATGAGAGCGGCTTTAGCAGGGGCTCACGCACGCTTCCGCAAGCGTGTGGAAGCGTAGGTCTTAGAATTTTTTTTCGTTTCAAGCGCTCATGGGAGCGCAGGGCCGATCATGTGAGCGGTTCGCCCAATGAGGGCGAACCAGCTCCGTGACTTCACTGGCCCACCCCCCGACACACCCCCGGATGGTGCGCTAACCAAGGCCAGGGAAAGCACCCGTTTTCCCTCAGCGCGTCTCCGCACGGCTGCTGCAGCCCTGGACGCAGCCTAAAAGAGACCGTTTATTAATACATTTTTGAAGGTCAATTATAGTTTCAAAAAGATTAAAATCTTGATGGGGAGCAAAGCTAAGACCCTTGTTGAGAATAGTTAGTTGATCCATCGTTAATGCTTGTTGGAAATATTAATGACATTGTCCACTTGTTCCCCTAGGAGTATTTCTTCCTTTTGCTTGAGCCTCTGGCTCCCCCTCTTCTTTGATTATCTCCTGGTCCTCGCTCATTTTCTGACTCACGTTGAAATAAAGAGTATGATGGCCGATCTTCATTCCTAGATGGCCCCGCAGAGGGATTCTGGGAAGGGATTTGTTCAGGGGAGATATATCTTTCTCTCCAATTTTCTTCATTATCACAGAAAGAAACACCTTGGGAACGACTATTATTATCAGAAAAGTCTGATTCGAAGCTAGAATCTTCCATCTGTCAGTGTTTAAGAATTGACTTGCTGGGAGTCTTAAAATCCTCTCGTTTTTTGTTATTTGCCTTTGAATGTGACTTGGGGGACTATGCACTAAGCTCCGAACTTTCGCGCCGGGCTGAAAAAAATTAGCACGTCCGATAAAAAATGAAGCCAGCGGCGCGATTCACTAAGGCCCTCAGCCCATTTTTTATCGGACGTGCCCAAAACTGGCTTATCGTGCGTGCAATGTATTTCCCCCCTGCTATCGCACTTAAAGTTCCCGTACGATAACTGATTGAAAAAAAAGCCGCTTGTAACATTTGCATGGAGATTTGCCATCTCCATGCAAGGCTGTTACAGGCGATCGTACAATAAATAAATACATTTTCATTATAGTGTACATGAGCAGGGGGTCTCCCGAGATGAACCGCATTGGTTTCAGGTCCGAGAACTCCCTACTTTAGGAGATACAGGCCCCGTTATGGGGTGCCGGTATCCCCTGCAGAATTTCAATGTCCTGGTCACGTGACGCGGACGCTTGAAAGTGCAGGGGATACCAGCACCCCATAATGGGGCCTGTATCTCCTGAAGTAAGGGGTCCTCGGACCTGAAACCAACGCGGGTCAGCTCAGGAGACCCGCTGCACATCTACACTATAATTAAAATGTATATTTAATTAAGAATTAACAAACATCAATACACGACCCCCCTCCCGCCCGCCTCCCTAACACATACAGTACAATAATGTGCAAAATAACTATTATCCAGATATGGATAATAGATTATTTGCCCATTATTAAACACTGCATTAGCATTCCTAAATAAAGTCAATAAAAACAGCAGCCAGCTAATCCAATGAATACAAGCAGTAACAACATCAACAATGAATTAATGAAACCATTAACCAATGAAACCAATTAATTCCTAAACCAACTCAAAATGAATAGTAACACTAACCAATCAAACCAATTAATTACAACAACATTAATGAATGTAAACATTAAAAGACAAAGAAATACATTCAAACAATCTCTGAAAGAACCATAAAACGCATTAGCCAACATAATACAACATTAACTACAAACGAACACCAATCGCAAACATTTTATTACATTAAGCAGGAAAAATACAAACAATTACATCCACATAAGAAACTGACATTAAAAAAAACAAAAGCAATACCAAGTCAGAAATGCCCCCCAAATATTGTAATAATAATGTATTAATCTGTACCCTAAAGTGGTACAGATTAATATATTATCAGTCAATGTGCCTCCCCCAAAAAATCAACAATCACATCCAATGAACAAACCTGTAAAAAAAAGACATTTACAAACATTGAATATCTTACTTACCATTAGAAGCGGTGGCCCTCCGACTCCTGGGGTAACAGGAAGCTCACGTACCTTGAAGGCCTCCAACAGCATCCGATGCCATCCGCCATGAAGATCCGGATCAGGTACCCCAATCTTCTTTTTTCTTTCTTTAATCACCTTTTTCTATCTTCATCTGTAACCATTTCTTGTTCTTCTTTATCTTCTTTCTTCATCTGTCAATCCAAAATACCCCATGTTAAATCCCAGCCGATGCTGTCTCGTCGGCTTCTTGGGCTCAAATGAGGCGTCACGGCCTTAAATATGGCTAGTGACGTCACATTTAGCCTCAAAATGGTTAACAGCCACCTGATTGGCTGTTCAAACCATGTTCCGACTTAATTTTTTTTTATTTCATATGACGTCACTTAAAGGGAATGATGCCAGCCAATCAGAATGGCTGTGCTTCATTTGCCTTTAAGATGACGTCACGAAGCCGGCGTCACATGGTATTTCAGCCAATCAGATTTTGGGAACCGATTGGCTGAAATACCATGTGACGCCGGCCATCTTGGATTTCGTGACGTCATCTTAAAGGCAAATGAAGCACAGCCATTCTGATTGGCTGGCATCATTCCCTTTAAGTGACGTCATGTAAAAGCACTTGGAAACGGAGTTCAAACCACGTATAGGCTTTATTAAAAAAAACATAAAAAACGGAAAAAAGCCCTTGGGTCTAACACCAAAGGGGCTGTAAATTAAAATCCCCTCCAAGTGCTTTTGTGACTTGGTGCAAGCACACGGAGGAACTATTCTACTTCACTTTGGGGATTGAAAGAAAAGATACCATTCTACGTGTGAGCTCACACGTGGCCGTGTGAGTATTGTAATTTCATCCCCTTATTCACCTAACCTTTATCTCCTTCATTTTAATAGGAGTATCCCTTGTATTTATATATTTTTTGGATGCGGAGAGGATAGAGATACCTCCCTCAAGATTGCACTCACATCTGCCCATGTGAGTGTTTGCAGCATTTTTTCTGCTTTCTATATATACTCCCCTTACCATTTGTATTTAACCATTGTTCATTTGAACTGTATTGTCCCTAAACATTCTGTGTTGTCCATTTATTTGGAGGGGAACTTCGGATTTAACGGTAGCCGGACATCTGAAGAATCCATCATCAAGACCCGAAGAAAAGAAACTTCGCACCAGGAGACACCAGAAGAAAGAAAGAAAAGAAACCTTGATGTGACGGCATTTACACAAGGCCGTGTAAGTGTTTACGTTATCACACACTTTATTGTCCCCACGTTTGTTAGCCCGGGAACTTACACTCCCGAGCTGAATAATTTGTTACCATTTAATATACCTCAACCTGTGCTCCCCCTTTTTCTCTTTTGTCTCAATAAACAATATCACACCAGTCATCTATACTGTGGTCCCAAAGTATGGCAAATAATACAGTACACACAATACAATACTGTAACAACAATGATGGTTGTACCCCAAAGTACTGAGGGTTCCCTGAGAAGCTGGAACCCTGATGTCCGCAGGACAAATCCCACCCCGAAGTGTGAGGGTAGCGCTACCCCCAATGAAGTTTCACAGCTTAGGGTACGGATGATGTCCGTCCTTTAGGCCTGCACACGTGGTGGGGTCTCCGTCCAGAGGAACTCCATGCAGTCGGACATCCTGCTCGAGCTGCAGCCTAACACTAATGGGGATCACTAAACTATGGCCAACCCTACAACACCCATCTTCTGTGCAGGGAAAGCCAACTGGGGCCTGCGGGCAAATCTGGTCTAGTCCAGGGGCTTACTAGGTCCCTGGACACCACTTCTTCCGTTGCTGCCTCAGACAGGACTGGTCAAGTCACCTTCAGTCCCATTGAGGAAAACCTGTCTCCTCCTGCTTCCTTCCAGCCACCCATAAGCAACATGGTCACCACAGCCCTCCTTGTGGCACCATTCCCAACATTGCTGCCGCAATACAGTGTCCCTGTGTCCATTCCCAACCTAAAGATAGCCGCCGCAACTGATACAGCAGGTAATGAGGTCTCTGCTCCTGAGAGGTTACAATCTAGAGGGGATAAGGTATTTGGTAGGAAATTCCGGAGAGTAGGGGTCGCACAGGGTAAGTGTTGTAGGCAGGAGGAGAGGCGGATGTCTTGTGCAGCAGGGGTATATTTGGGGACGAGGGCTGAGATGTAAGTGGGGGGCAACATAGTTGAGAGCTTTGTACTATAAGTCAGAGCTACTATAGGGTTTACATTTGATTTCAGGGGATATGGAATGCCAGTGTAGGGATTTGCATAGCGGAGCAGCAGAAGTGAAGTGGTGATTGAGGTAGATGAGTCTGGCAACAGCATTTGTGATGGATTAAAGTTGGGACAGGCGGACAAGGGGAATCCCAACCAAGAGAAGGTTGCAGTTGTGAAAACTGGGGAAAATCAGTACAAAAAACAGCACTGTTTTTATTAAAGAAAAATATGTCTAATAGAAAGCAATTTCATTGTTTGCTTGGATGAATCTGGTGCAATTGTTTTGCATTGATTTTACTCATGTTTTGCAGCGATGAGGGGATAGAAAGTGACAGAGGAACTCACTTAACCTCCATAATAATATGAGCCTTGTGTTCTATGTTGGGGATCAAGCAAAGGTTTCATGTAATACAGTGGCGGCCGATCTGAGTCTTCTGCGGCCGCCACCGCAATGTGCGGGCAGACGCGGCTGGTGACATGCGGCTGGTGACGCGTGCCGCGCGTCACTGTGGCGCCGGTCACACGTTCCGCCGGCATCCCTGGGTAAGGGGAACAGGGGAATGGAGGGAAGATGCGGGAAGAGGCGGAGCAGAGGCAGCCAGGGGGTCGCGAGGGGAGGGGAAGACGCGCGAAGCTGCCGAAGCAGAGGCAGAGCAGCCAAGCAGCCATGGGGTCGCGAGGGGAGGGGAAGATGCGGCTGAGCGCGGGCAAGTTCGGCACCAGCCAAAAAAAGCCCCGGAAATTTACGGGCATTTGTTAGATTGAAGCTGGCCGCAGCAGTAATAATAAAAAAATAAAAAAACAGTCCCCTAGGGAGAGCAAATTAATTGCACCCACAAAAAGAAATTGAGTCAGTTTTTAATCAAATCTGGCAAACACTGGTTGCCATACTGTTCTGACAAGACAATTAATTGTTCAAGAGATTGATTCGGAATTCCGATCTCAGCCACGAGTGCACACATGAATAACACCAACACCAGTTGTTATGAGAAAATATAATTTATTGGGTACTTGGCTTCGGATATATTTCAGCAATCTATGGCACTCAGGATACCGCTCATGATGTCATCAACAACCAGGGGACTCCCATCATCGGTTAAGATGAACTGCCTGGTCAATAGTTGCTGTTCTCTGATCAATTTGTACTGCGCGCAGTCCTGAGTATACCATTAGCTTTGCCACAGTTGAGAGTCTGGCACATTTCTATGCTGTACAAATGTATCAGAGAACACATCCAGGCATTCAGCCAACATCCCAGTTAGGGAGGCAAGAGAGTCCAGCTATATCTCACACTTTCTCATAACAATTATTCTAACTGTTATTTTCCATCAGTATCCTGTTCACAGCAAAATTACTACATTTAAGTATGTCTGTAAGAGACAGAAGTTAACCCATCATGCACCTTGGCCATCAGAAACACAAGAAGTTTAATTCTCATTACACCATACTTACCTAGCATTATTATGGCCATTAGAGAACCTCAAAGTAAAGCCACAAGATGAATCCCTTACCAGCCTATGACAGGAAGGGATAAGTCATTGCATTTTCCCTCTGACCCTCAGCTGCCCACCACTCTGCAAGATAACATAAGGGTCAATATTTTCCTGTCTCAATTACAGGAACAAGTGACAAACTATCTTCAGTTTGCCAAAGGGATATGTTCCCTCTGAAGGATAGGCAAGCAAAAATTGGAAAAAAGGCAGAGCACTGCCAAAAACTAGGAGGAGGCCAACACAGAAAAATGTATTTAATGAATAAACGGATCATAAACTCTATTACTCATTGGAGTTGTCTTGCGGAGTGTTTTAAAAAGTCATAAGGATACAATTAACCCTTGAAGCACCGGCTGTTACCGACCCTTGAAGGATAGGACAGATGCCCCTCTAGAGAGTGTAAGTCCAGGAATTACAGTGATAGTTACAAATTTTGGGAAAACATCACGCTTGGAAGCTAATTGGGGAGGACTATTCTCAGTAACTCAAAATTTTACAGTAGTCCTCATTTGTAGGCATGTGCCGTATGGGCCCATGTGAGGTGAACTCTCCTACACCTTTGGGTGGGACTGAAAAAGTCCTATATGACAATGTAGTGAGAGGGGTACAGTATAGCTATAGATAGATTTTCCCTAAACCCTAGACGCCACGTCATGTATACATATTGGGGAAATCCCCCCTTCTATAGCATGGATGGTGAATTTTATTTAATTACCTAGTATACTGCCTTCGTTAAGGAAGATAAGGTTTCAATTTGTGGGAAAATCAGAATGTGAGTAATGTCATGCACAAATTTGGTTATGTGTATGTAAAATCTCTGTCAAAGGGTAATTGGTGCACTTATGTGACCATTCTCCAGGTTACTACTTTAGAATGAAAACGTTCTATCCTAGTAATAGAAAACATTACACAGTAATTATAATACAATGTCAATGATAGACGTCAGAGTCCGATTTTAGATATATTTGGAATTGGTAGCTTGCCTTGGGCCAAATAAGGCTGCCTGACATGGAGATTCGAATAACAGTTTTTCTTTATTGGGTTTGAAGCCTGTCTTTAAGTCACTACTGGCTTTATTCATGCATTAAATATGGCAAGCAGCCTCTAGCTGATCCATAAGACTTGGAAACAGATTTATTAGATAGCCTGGATGTTCTGCATGGTTTCCGTGGAAGATCATTTGTCCCAGACATGAAACAATGCATTTTTAGACTTGTGATAGCAGTCCCTTTAAGGGATAGAAATACTGGATGCATTAATGTCAGATAGAGTGCATTCTTTTCCGTTCAGTACAGTGACAGTGGTTACTTCGAGAGTAGTCTGTTCAACTGGAAAAGTGATATAAAGGTGCTACAATTTACCATACTGTGCAGTTACACATGCTTTGAAACTCAATGAATGCATCACTTAGCCCTGTTCATTCAAAAAAGGTGACGTTACATTTATTCTCAGCAACTCAAAATAATAATTCTTCATTCAGTTGCTCACGCTTGAATTCACGTAGACAGGAAAGAAAGCAGCAAATTACATTTTAGCTAGTGTCATATTTGTGCACTATTCCTTCAGGGCATTTTTCTGTTAAAGGTGCAGTTCTACTTGCTCAAAACAATACCAATTATTTTATGCCACTTCCCCAAATGCTGTTCATAATTAATTAAATGCACACAACTGTTTCAAATCAAATAATGTGAGTCATTTTAATAATATTGTGTCAAAGTTTTGTCGGATAAATGACATTTTTTTGCTCATTGGAATTTCCCCTGATCATGGCTTCCCCATTAGTGCTAAACTAATTACTAGATTATTAGTGTGCAGATATTCCTTGGGAAGTTCTTCATGTATGTGGAACTCTGTAACCTTAATATGTGGTACATTAAGTTAACACCCATTAATGTGTTTTTTTTAATAGTAATATCTGCCATATATATTGATGATGAGTGACTGCTATTTTGACCTCACAAAGTTTCTATAACTATTTAAGTAGAATTATAAAGTTTTAGACTCAATAACTCTGTGACGGTAAGGGGGTAACCAGGCTATACAATAAAGGTTACGCCTATCTGGTTACCCCTGGGAACCGTGGGTCCCTGGCAGCTACATAGCAAAATAAGCCAGGGGCCATGTATTATCACATGTAAAAGTTAAAGTACCCCTGCTTTTCCACTTTTCATGTTCCCATTGCCCTATACTCATGAAACTTTCTATGTGTAAGTTTTATGTGGGATATTTGGGTACAAATGCAATTGTTTTGTTTGCAGGAGTTCGGGGGCCAAAATTACCGGTAGTCCCCATATTCTCTACGGCGTGCAGGCATGATTTGTCGGTACGCGGGCTGAATTACACCGGGGATGCCCAATGTCCCCCTGACTCCTGGTTTTCAAGATATCCCAGTCCTATTTCCCTTACGACTATGGGTCTCCCCAAGTTATCATATGTATTAAAGTATGTTTAATTATAGTTTTGCATTTACTATAAATGTCTATTCAGACAGCCTGGGCATCCATATCTGAGTTCAAAGAGGAGACGGGATGTTGAGAGGTGTCGGGGTGTTAAGTGGCCGGGGCAGGGCAGAGTACTGGCTCCGGGTAACAGAGACCCGCTGCGTGGGAGGACACTCCGGTCTGCCAGACTCAGCGGAGCCTGCCCAGTAGGTGGCAACGGGTTGACTGGGGGAAACAGCAGAATGTCGATGCGTTTCCCATTGGTCCATTCATATGTCCCGCCCATGGGGCATCCTGAGCTGGTTTGGCATGCCCCCTCCTCTGACGTCAGCCAAAGCACAAGCCCCTATTCCTATTGGCTAGTGGGAGGGAATTCTCACTCTCTGATTGGTTGCTCCTGCTTCCTCCATGCTGAACATAGTACAGCAGAGGGTATGTAAGGAGGTGTAATGTGTGCTCACCACAAACGTGCTACACCGCGAGGCTGAGGTGGGGATGTATATAACCACCGCCCTACAACTGTGAGACCAGGTCTGGATTTCAGATTCTGGTCGTGTAGCCAGGTCAGGGTAGGAGAGTTTGGGTAAGTCGTGGTACTTGCCGTAGTCAACGGTTGGAGAGAGGAGAGTAGTCGTAATCCGTAGTCGTGGAGAGTGGGTGTTCAGAAGCAAGCCGAGGTCCAGGGGCACAGAAGAGAAGTCCAGGTACGAGCAGGGATCACAACGAAACGTCAGGCAAGGCACAGTAACAGCAACGAACAGCAAGCACGGGTACACAAACAAGAGTTTATGCTCAACCAGTTTGTGGGACGACTGGCTCAGTACTTAAAGGGCAGACAGCCAATGGTAAAGGCAACACACAGCTGCAAGGTAACGAAAAGGAACCGCCCCTCAGACATTCAGTCCACTGATAGGCAGGGGTGGGGGAAAGTACAGGTGAGGAGTAATTTACCGCATTAATCCCTCGTGTAGTTCTGGAAATACGGCGCCGCCGTGTATTGGAGACAGAAGCGCCCTCTGTTGCATCGCGGAAGGTGGAAGTCAGGCATCTGGACCAAGTTCTGAGAATTGAACGTAGCAGTCGCAGGTAGGTTCTTTAGGGGAAAAGAGTACCAGGAAGCCCAAGTGTATATCCCGGTCAGGGTAAGCCTTCCGAAGCAGGCGCCCTGTACCTATTTAAGCCTAGATTTCACCCCCAGTAAGTGTGTATTTATCTTTATTTTGTATAATTCTTTGTGTTGTACGCAGGTTTACCAGAGAAAACTGCATTTTATGCTTACTACCTTGTTTTGCCTAGTGAATGATCCCAGTACAAATATAAATAAGTATATTATTTTATATTATATATTATTATATTAAATTATATTATTATTGAAGTATTTTACTTTATATGTTTTGTCAATTGGATGCAGCATTGGGCACCCCCTGTCTCTTGTTATATACAATTGCCACGCTCAGTAGCTCTCTGGTTGACATAAATATATATTCACTTTGTGGTGGGTGGGGGAGTTTGAGCTTGCTGGGTATCTGTGTTAACCTATGTCTCTTTGGAGGCTGTGGCACCTCCCCCCAGAGCTCACTCCTCCTCATTCACCCTTTTAACTTGGAAGGTCATTTCACTTGCTGCAGGAACAAGACCCATTATGGTTTTTTCCCCTCTCACAGAGGTAAAAGGAAAGGTTTCACAGTGTAGTGTAGGACCTGCATTATTTTGGTTATACCTTGACGTTGGTATGCAGGCTTATGACGCCTTTGGCCAAAGGGTTAACTAAATAACCAATTATTATTATTGAAGTATTTTACTTTATATGTTTTGTCAATTGGATGCAGCATTGGGCACCCCCTGTCTCTTGTTATATACAATTGCCACGCTCAGTAGCTCTCTGGTTGACATAAATATATATTCACTTTGTGGTGGGTGGGGGAGTTTGAGCTTGCTGGGTATCTGTGTTAACCTATGTCTCTTTGGAGGCTGTGGCACCTCCCCCCAGAGCTCACTCCTCCTCCTTCACCCTTTTAACTTGGAAGGTCATTTCACTTGCTGCAGGAACAAGACCCATTATGGTTTTTTCCCCTCTCACAGAGGTAAAAGGAAAGGTTTCACAGTGTAGTGTAGGACCTGCATTATTTTGGTTATACCTTGACGTTGGTATGCAGGCTTATGACGCCTTTGGCCAAAGGGTTAACTAAATAACCAATTATTATTATTGAAGTATTTTACTTTATATGTTTTGTCAATTGGATGCAGCATTGGGCACCCCCTGTCTCTTGTTATATACAATTGCCACGCTCAGTAGCTCTCTGGTTGACATAAATATATATTCACTTTGTGGTGGGTGGGGGAGTTTGAGCTTGCTGGGTATCTGTGTTAACCTATGTCTCTTTGGAGGCTGTGGCACCTCCCCCCAGAGCTCACTCCTCCTCCTTCACCCTTTTAACTTGGAAGGTCATTTCACTTGCTGCAGGAACAAGACCCATTATGGTTTTTTCCCCTCTCACAGAGGTAAAAGGAAAGGTTTCACAGTGTAGTGTAGGACCTGCATTATTTTGGTTATACCTTGACGTTGGTATGCAGGCTTATGACGCCTTTGGCCAAAGGGTTAACTAAATAACCAATTATTATTATTGAAGTATTTTACTTTATATGTTTTGTCAATTGGATGCAGCATTGGGCACCCCCTGTCTCTTGTTATATACAATTGCCACGCTCAGTAGCTCTCTGGTTGACATAAATATATATTCACTTTGTGGTGGGTGGGGGAGTTTGAGCTTGCTGGGTATCTGTGTTAACAAATATAAATAAGTGTTAAAAGTCCTGGTCTCCTGTGACAAACTCCTCTGTGATTCATGTACAGTACTTGGTTGCATGTCATAATAATTGATTGGTTCAATGTATCAGTAACCCTCAAAGCCCTAAATTCCAAACTCCGCTTCTTGAACAAATTAACCAATGGAAATTAAAAGGTGCCTTTATATGTTCATCATGATGTGGATAGTAATTCGACTCCTGACTAAACTTTTGCTAAGTGAAACGCGTAGAATCTTTGAGACGAAGCACCCGATTGGGGAAAGGAACTCTTGCCAAGGCTGTCGAGGTTTCCAGGTGGCCGCTACCGGAAGCAACACCAGCTGGCATCTAACAACTGATCCCTTCGGTGTCGCTGAAGTGGAGGGATCGCCGCTCCACAGAGATTCTGTTTTTATTGTTACACGCCTTAAAGAATGGCCTAAATGTGAGTGCGCATTTGAGAGACTTGTGTTTATTATCTTATAAAGTTTTACACACATCTTGCGCGGGTGTGTTATCTTCTCTAATTCTGAGGTAATCTACATCATTTCCCCTACTTGCCACAGATTGTGTTACACTCATTGATACTCACCAGGATGCGAGTATAACATTTGGAGGTTTTCTACATTGTATTTCCATCTACTCTGACAATACTACTGTATGGTCTATTTCTGTTTCTTATTCCTTTACCTGATGTCCCCCACTCCCTCATCTCTTTGGAATTGCTTCACCCTTCAACACCACATTAGTGGAATTCAATAAATACCAACATTAAACACTTTTAAAGGTTAATTAAATAAAAAGTATACATTAAAATAGGAAAAAAAATGCAGAAATAGTTATTACTAAATATAATGTACCATCAACCCTGCCATCAATATAGTATGGTCCAAGTATGGAAATGCCTCACTCCAGCAGTAAAGAGGTTAAATGCCTACAAAAACTACATAAACAAATAATAATTAATCATTAGTAATTATGGACACACTGAATATGTATTAATAAACAAGTTATATTTTTCACCCATTAAAGCAAATTATGTAGTCGTTAGATGAGTCAACCCACATTAGCCATTTATTTACATGACTCTTTAAAGGAAGTTTGCAATACTTTACTTTTCCATTGCAAATTATTAGTAGTTTGAACTGGCAAGATGCTTCCATAGGTTTTGCCCAACTCTGTTCTATTGGCTAAGTTGTCCCATTTTAGGACTAAAAGTTCACACTTAGATCAGGGAAACTTTTTTTTTTAAGAGCCAGCGCTTTGTTAGGCGGGGGAGAGGGGGGCTCTGTGTCACTGTCTGTGTGTGTGTCTGTAACACTGACACTGACACTCACACACACACATTCACACACACCACTCTCTGCCACAGTGTGCATTAAGAGCAGGGATGGGGCAGAGTATAGAAGGACTTCGACTACCCCCCCCCTACTCCAACTAGCTCTGCCCCCAGCCCCCTACCCTCAAATGGGACTCTTCCCCCCCCCCCCACCACCTCCTCTGCTCACCGATTCTGAGAGCATGTATCCTAAATAAAACAGTATATATTGTATATATTGTAATGCTGCTGCACTTTCCGTAGTATACAGTATATTTGCAGAATTTTTCCATGAATCTTTGAGACAAAAACAATTTTTTTAGCAAACAAAGCACTTCAACTCCTCTCAGAACAGAAACAGCACAGCACTCAAGGCATTATTTGATCTTTATTGAGCATTTCTCTGCTACTTACAAGAAATCGTCTCCAATTAATGAAGGGCTTCAAACACACCTAAGGAAGGATTGTCAGACTATGCAAAATATAAACCTTTTGATTAATTCCTTCCTTCTCAGCAGTTTCCAGCCATTGTTATCACGTATCAAAAGCTTAGATTTCACTAATTCTGCGGTTATAATGGGAGTGTTATATAGTGCTAATGCAGGAGTTCAAACGTTTCTCTGTTGGTTTGTGTGCAGGACCATTGCCTGAAAGGAGCCAACGTCCTGCCTGATACCACGTAGTAATATATATTGGGTTTGCAATCAAGTTAAAACACTCCGTAATATATCATTTTACATAGTTAATCTATTTTAAATGTTGACAACATATACTTTATTCTATATCCGTACTTGCAATATATTGATCCAGAGGACGCAAACAAAAAACCCTAGTGAAATATTATCTAATGATATCTTATAAGGGGGAAAATACATTCCTTCTTGTCTCCAAATAAAAGCAGTAAGATTACTCCTTGGATCAACATCCTTTCCCATGTATACTTATTTGGTATATCCCTGAATACCTTTCCTTTCTAAAAATATGTCCAACCTTTTTTTGAAGATATCTATTGTATCTGTCATCACAATCTACATTGGTAATGAATTCCACATTTTAACTGCCCTTACTGTAAAGAACCCTTTCATTTGTTGCTGGTGAAATCTCCTTTCCTCCAACCTTAAGGGATGCCCCCGAGTCCTTTGTACAGTCCTTGGGATAGTTCTTTTGAAAGTTCCTTGTATTGTCCTCAAATATATTTATATAGTTATCATTTCCCCTGTTAGACGTCTCTTTTCTAATGTAAACACATTTTAATTTAGCTAGCCTCGCCTCATAAATAAGATTATCTATCCCCTTTATTAATTTGGTGGCTCTCATCTGCACTCTCTCTAGTTCCATAATGTCTTTTCTAAGGAGTGGCGCCCAAAACTGGACTCCATATTCAAGGTGTGATCTTACTAATGCCTTATTGAGGGGCATAATTATGTTTACTTCCCTTCCATCCATTGCCCGTTTAATGCAAGATAAAATCTTGTATGCCTTTGCAGCTACTACATGATTTTGGGCACTATTGCTAAGCTTGCTGTCTACAAGCACTCCTAAATCCTTCTCCATCAAGGATCCTCTAAAGGTATCCCTGTTTAATTTGGAAGTTGCCTGAAGGGCCACCAATAGAAATCATGGGCCCAGGACAAATGAATGGAGCAGCCCCCCCCCAACTTATAGCGCACCTACTACGGATTTTTTTTTTTAGCGTGCAACTTTTACTTAACTGTTTTCTTCTTATAGTAATACAGAAAAAAAACATTACAATGCAATCTGTTTATTTTAATATTTTCAACAAAAGACAAAGATACCCAATGGTACATCCAAGGTGACAAAAGGCCTGGGAGGATTCAGTATGGGGGGTGGGGGGGGGGTTAAGTATGGGCCTGGGAGGGTTTGAGTATGGACCTGAGGGTTAAAGTATTATTAATTTATTCAGCTGATGTTCTATGGGAATCTGATTGGTTGGTGATCACTATTGGACACTGGGCACTAATGAACTCCTGACGAAGCAAACGATTTTGCGAAACGCATAGTTTTTTCAAGTAAAGCCCAGAAGGAACCTGTGAGTGACGTTATCACCTGTGATGTCTCCTGAAGCATCTTAACTATCGCTGTGGAACGTGGAAGAGAAATACCTGTAAAGCGCTGCGAGCGCACCAGCTGCCAGTGCAGGAGGACTCTATCCGAAATCCCCAGCAGTTTCCCGGTATCCACGAGGGCGAACTTCGCACCACGTTTATCTTTTTGGGGGCTACATGTGAGTGGTCATTTGTACCTTTACTTCTATTTACCAATACAGTGTTACTCCCTACACTTAGTCCATTTCCTTTGTGCATATCTTCTTGTTCCAAACTTCCATTTGAACTGCCAAGGTGACTGGAGAACTGATACAACTATCCAGCATCACATCTGCACTACCATCAAGGGGTTACCCCAGAGGGGCACAAAATGCTGCTTTTAATCCTTTTAAGTCTGAGTGTACATCTTTAGGGTGATCTATTCAATAAGCCAGCTTACAGTTCATTTGTTGCACTATATATTTTTTTCTTGTTTTTCTTATATTACACCAACCGGTTTCCTGGGTGTCTGACAGACTTTTGACTGACTGCATACTGTACTGCAGGGCCATGTCCTCCGTTGCCAGAAAGCATACATAATAAATACAATCTAATGGCCCCAAGCCCTTTAATCACCGCTATAGTAATTAAGGGGTTAACCAACCCTTCCCCTACCCATCCGGGAGGCGTAACCACCCACCCCGGACCCACTATACCCACCCTGTACCCATTGACTAGCATAGTAGTATATCATACCCATATAATATGGGCATGATAAGCTACTATAGCAGTCAATGGTCACACTCATACAACCACAAGAATCTCAAAAATACACAAGAATAAAACAGAAACAATAGGCACATAAACAAAAATTCAAAGCACTAGCCAACCAAGCAATTAACTAAATAAAACCACTAGTCAATCAATTAAATAAAACCACTAACAAATCAATTAAATAAAATCACACCACTAGCCCAAATTAAATGTAATAGCTAAAACCACTAACCAACACAACAGTTAATTAATACAACCACTAAAGAACACAAATTTAAACCATTAGCCAACAAAATATATCATTAAATAAAAACGCAAAACAATCTGAACTTAAAAAAAAATTCAAGCCATCACAAACCAAAAGAATTTAATTTAAACAAAACAAATAAATAGAAAATATAACAGTCAAACGAATAAATGCATTTGCCAAAAAATGCATTGTCTATTACTGTATTCATCTGTATCCTAAACAGGTACAGATTAATACATTAGCAGTCAATGGGAAATAAACTGTACATTAAAAAAATAAAAATCCAATGAAAAAAACTGTAAAAATCTAACTACATACATTCAATATTGATCTTACCTTTAGAAGTGTTGGCCCTACGAATCACGGTGAATCAGGAAGCTCTCGTCCAGTGACGTCACGAAACTCAATCCAACGCCATCCACCATGAAGATCCGAACCAGGTAACCAAAATCTTATTTCTTTCATCTCGTATCACCACCTTCTTTCTTCATTTGTGACTATTTCTTTCTTTTTTTTAATCTTCTTTCTTCATCTGTCAATCCACTAACCCCATGTTAAATCCACGATGTTGATGTCTGCTTCATGAGCTAAAATGAGCCGTCACAGCTTTAAATATGGCCTGTGACGTCACATTTGATTGTAAAATGGTTCTCACGCCTCAGATTGGACTTGGGAATCGTGTGTTTTTTTCTTTTTTTGGAAGTGACATCATGTAAAGCAAGGGAAGCCAGCCAATCAGAATGGCTGTGCTTCCTTTCCCTTTAATATGTCACTAAATCCAAAATGGCTGCCCTCATGTGGTACTTCAGCCAATCAAATTGTGAGAACTATATCCTCAACCTGATTGGCAGAAGTACCGTGTGATGCTGGCCATTTTGGATTTAGTGACATTATGTTAAAGGGAAAGGAAGCACAGCCATTCTGATTGGCTGTCTTCAGTCCCTTTCATGACGTCACATAAAAAAAAAAAAGAGCACATGGTTTTCACATCCAATCAAATGGCGTGTGAACCATTTGCCACCCAAATGTGACGTCACAGGCCATAGTTAAGGCCGTGACGCCTCATTTGAGCCCAAGAAGTCGGTGAGACATTGTGTTGTGGATCTACCATTGGGTTTTTGGATTGACAGATAAAGACAGAAGATTAAGAAAATAACGTAATAATTACAGAAGATAGAAGAAGCTGATTGAAGATCAAAGAAATAAGAATTTGGGTACCTGATCAGGATCTTCATGGCGGATGGCATCGAATGGAGTTTGAGGCCTTCGTGGTATGTGAGCTTCCTGATTCCCCGGGAGTCGGAGGGCCAACACTTCTAAAGGTAAGTAAAATATTGAATGTATGTAAATGTATTTATTTTCAGGATTTTCGATTGGATATGTATTGTTTTATGTTTTTCATTGCTTATTAAGTGATCATGTATTAATCTGTACCCCTTTAAAGTACAGATCTAGACATTATTAGCTAATGCATTTTTTGGCAAATGCTTGCTTTGTATTGAGTGTTATTTTTACTATTTCTGTTTTTTCTGTGGATGTAAGTCGTTGTCATTTTGCTGCCTTATTTTGAATTTTTTTTGTGCGTTTGATTTTCGTTTTTAATTTATGTCTTGTGTTGGGTCCTGCTTTTAATGGATGTGTTGGCTAGCTGTTTTCTTAATTGCTTTGTTGGTTACTGGTTAAATTAATTAATTGTTTTGTTGGTTAGTGGTTCAATTAATTCATTGTTTTGTTGGTTAGTGCTTTTATTAATTGCATTTATTGGCTAGTGTTTTTATTTATTTAATTGGGGTGTTCAGGCGTTTGTGTATGTTTTATTATTGTGTCTTTTGGACATTCATGTATTTTGATTTGGGTGCCCATTGACTGCTATAGTAGCTTATGCCAATATTATATGGGTATGATGTTCTACTATGCCACTCAATAGGTACAGGGTGGGTATATGGGGTCCGGGGTGGATGGTTAGGCCTCCCGGGTGGGTAGCGGGGGAGGGTGGGTTAACCCCTTAATTACTATTATGTTATTAACCGCCAAGGTGATTAAGGGGCTAGGGGCCATTAGATTGTATTTATTATGTATGCTTTCTGGCAACGGAGGGCATGGACCGGCAGTATGCTCACGAGGAAGCCCTTCACATTGGCAGGGGTAAGTAGAATGGTTTAATTTACTTTATTATGCTGGCTGACTAATGTTGTGTTTAATAATGGTCAAATAATCTATTATCCATATCTGAATAATAGTTATTTTGCACATTACTGCACTGTATGTGTTTCGTGGTGGTGGGGGGAGGGGGGAGGTGTATTTATTGAAATGTAGGCAATGTTTTATTTTTTTTAAATACAGGAATGGTACCGCAGGCAGTGGGGACCCACGGACACGCCCACGGGGACCCCCGGAAACCCACGGTGACCACCTCAGGACCCACGGACACCTACAGGGAGGACCTGGGGACCCGCTGTCCCGCGGGGACCACCCGAGGGCCCCCAGACACCTGTGGGAACACCAGAGGGCCAGGGATGATCCAGGGACCCCAAGACACCCCCAGACACCACCTGCGGGAACACGTGTAGGCCCACAGAGCCTACCCGAGGGCCCCCAGACACCTGTAGGAACCCCCCAGTGTGCACTGTGGGGCATGCGGACACCTGTGGGGACCACCCGGTGACCCCCGCCGGCCTGTGGTATTAATCCTGTGTTTAAAAAAATAAATGATGGTTTTATGTGGGGGCACAGCTGGGTTGTGTATTGTTGTTTATTAGATATTGTCATGTTTATTTGGGGCCTAGGAGGTGGCTAGTAGGGCTGTGTGTTGTGGGTAGCGGTGGTGGGTGAAGGGGGTATAAGCCCCAAGTATGGGTGTGTAAACAAAACACAGAACCCCAGCAAGCTCTTATTGGAAACCCCTGAGCCCCCACAAAATATAAATATGTATATGTGTCAAAATGGAGTGCTATTGAGCGTGGCATATGTATACAACAGACGACAGAGAAGCCCAATGCTACATCCAACATGACAGAAATACACAGTAAAATACTTATATATTCTCTTGAAATAGGGTCATTTAGTTTAACCCTTTGGCCAAAGCGTTGTAAGCTTGCGAGCCACGTCAAGGCAGACACCTGTTCGCAAGTCCTAACACTACCAGATAAAATACTAATATACCTCTATTAGGATTAAAATTCTCATTTACCTCTATTAGGAGGGAGTTTCCAAAAAGAGCTTGCTGGGGTTCTGTGTTTTGTTAACCCATTCTCAGCTGTTCCAGCTGGTGGAGGTTAGTGGCTCCTCCTTCCCAGGTTTTAAGCTCGCCCCTCCCCACTTCCCTAGTTTGCAAGTTCCTCATTCTGTTGGATAGAGACCCACTGTGGTCTTTCTCCCTCCTAATAGAGGTAAATGAGAATTTTTATCCTAATAGAGGTATATTCGTATTTTATCTGGTAGTGTTAGGACTTGCGAACAGGTGTCTGCCTTGACGTGGCTCGCAAGCTTACAACGCTTTGGCCAAAGGGTTAAACTAAATGACCCTATTTCAAGAGAATATATAAGTATTTTACTGTGTATTTCTGTCATGTTGGATGTAGCATTGGGCTTCTCTGTCGTCTGTTGTACACATATGCCACGCTCAATAGCACTCCATTTTGACACATATACATATTTATTTTTTGTGGGGGCTCAGGGGTTTCCAATAAGAGCTTGCTGGTGTTCTGTGTTTTGTTAACCCATTCTCAGCTGTTCCAGCTGGTGGAGGTTAGTGGCTCCTCCTTCCCAGGTTTTAAGCTCGCCCCTCCCCACTTCCCTAGTTTGCAAGTTCCTCATTCTGCTGGATAGAGACCCACTGTGGTCTTTCTCCCTCCTAATAGAGGTAAATGAGAATTTTAATCCTAATAGAGGTATATTAGTATTTTATCTGGTAGTGTTAGGACTTGCGAACAGGTGTCTGCCTTGACGTGGCTCGCAAGCTTACAACGCTTTGGCCAAAGGGTTAAACTAAATGACCCTATTTCAAGAGAATATATAAGTATTTTACTGTGTACAGTATTTCTGTCATGTTGGATGTAGCATTGGGCTTCTCTGTCGTCTGTTGTATACATATGCCACGCTCAATAGCACTCCATTTTGACACATATACATATTTATATTTTGTGGGGGCTCAGGGGTTTCCAATAAGAGCTTGCTGGTGTTCTGTGTTTTGTTAACCCATTCTCAGCTGTTCCAGCTGGTGGAGGTTAGTGGCTCCTCCTTCCCAGGTTTTAAGCTCGCCCCTCCCCACTTCCCTAGTTTGCAAGTTCCTCATTCTGCTGGATAGAGACCCACTGTGGTCTTTCTCCCTCCTCATAGAGGTAAATGAGAATTTTAATCCTAATAGAGGTATATTAGTATTTTATCTGGTAGTGTTAGGACTTGCGAACAGGTGTCTGCCTTGACGTGGCTCGCAAGCTTACAACGCTTTGGCCAAAGGGTTAAACTAAATGACCCTATTTCAAGAGAATATATAAGTATTTTACTGTGTACAGTATTTCTGTCATGTTGGATGTAGCATTGGGCTTCTCTGTCGTCTACTGGGTGGGTAGCAGGAGGGGTTCACCCCTTCAGTACGCTAGCGGTATTAACCACTAAGGTTATAAAGGGGTTAAGTCCACCCGCAAGGCCAAAACACCCACCAAGGCCAACAACCACCACCTTCACCCACCCTACTACCCACAATAAGTATGGCACTGGTGATTAACCCCTTCATTGCCATCGCGGTTAGCCACTAAGTTAAAGAAGTGCCTGTAAATTTATTTTTATTGCATGAGATTTATGCTCTGGAGTCTCCCGGTATCAATCCAATGCAGGAAAAATGAATTTTATTGTCTAAGTGTCGTCTCACAGCTTCTCCCCACCTTCTTGCCAAGTTTTTATGGTGAGGCGATTTGGAGAGGAAATCTCCATTCTAGAGTCGCAATCAGCCTTGATAAGCTGATCAGGGTTAATAGAAAATAGCGAGTTTGAGAAGCTGGCGATAAGCGGCTTATCGCCTCGCATTTGGCATTTTTTCTTAACTAAAAAAAGAGGCGATTTTTGCTCATTGCCATCTTATCGGGGTATTACTGAATCGCTGTAAGCTTTTTTGGCGGTAAGCTGGCGATAAGGGGCTTATCACTGCTTATAGCATGAGGCTCTTAGTGTTATCAGCAAAGATGGAGATTATTCTCTCTATGACAACCTCAAGGTCATTAATAAACAAGTTAAAAAGCAGGGGTCCCAGTACCGATCCTTGAGGTACTCCACTAACAACATTAGCCCAACCTAAAAAAGTTCCATTTACTACAACTCTCTGTTGTCTATCCTTCAACCAGTTTTCAATTCAGGTGCAAATATTTTTACTGAGTCCAATTTGATTTATTTTGTACAATAACCTATTGTGTGGAACTGTATCAAAAGCCTTTGCAAAATCGAAGTAGACAACATCAATTATATTAACCTGGTCTAAATTCCTACTTACCTCCTCAAAGAACGAATACGGTTAGTTTGGCATGATCTATCCTTCATAAATCCATGCTGACTATCACTAATTTTGTTTCCATGAGGTATTCCTGAATATATCCCGTACTAAACCCTCAAGTAGCTTTCCAACGATAGGTGTTGGGTTTACAGTTCTGTAATTCCCCGGTTGTGATCTTGCTCCTTTTTTAAATATAGGTACCACATCTGCTTTATGCCAATCTTGTGGTATTGAGCCTGTGGAAATGGAGGTCTTGAATATCAGCTGTAATGGTTTGGCTATTACTGAACTTGGCTCCTTAAGAACACTTGGATGTACTGATCCAGCGGCCGTTATTCGAACACTTCACGCGGCAATTAATGCGGGAAACCGTGATCACAATGGGGACAAAGCTCGCTGTGTTTAATGAAATGACCGTGGCGCATTAGCTTCCCAAAGCAGGGACCTGCTTTGTGAATGCTACCGGCCTCAGCCTGTGTGTAATAGACGCGCAGAAAGAGAGTCTGAATCAGTCCCTCTAACTGCTCGCTTCTCACAGGCGATCGCGGGGGTTGTATTAAAATTCTAAAATTACAGTTTTGTAGCAGGGGGTCTCCTGAACTTAAAGTTTATTTCAGGTCCGGGGACACCCTACGTCCCGAGTTACAGGCCCAGTTATGGGGTGCCGGTATCCCCGCCATGTTACAATTGTGAGTCACGTGACCGCGGGACTAGAGGGATACGGGCACCCCATAACTAGGCCTGTAACTCGGGAAGTAGGGGGTCTGCGGACCTGAAATCAACTTTGTTCATTTCAGGAGACCCCCTGCTCACGCACACAATAAATAAAAATTAAAAATGTAAGCAGCTTCATTACCTTAGCAATGCCCGCTAAGGCAATGAAGGGGTTAAGGCACAGGTGTCAACCCTGTGTGTAAAAAAACTAAAACATGGCCTACACAGTACAGTACATTTAAATAAATCACCCCCCCCAACCGTACCACCAAACACACATACAGTACATTAATGGGCCAAATAACTATTATCCAGATATGGATAATAGATTATTTGGCTCATTATTAAACACATTAACTACAGTAGCATAATAAAATAAATACAGTTCTACTGTACAGTACTTACTACCACTGCAATACAGTACATTCTGACACATACTACACTACAGTACTGTATGCCAAGCAATGCTCTAAATAAAATAAATAAATTATCATAAATCAATCCATTCACAAATCAATTACAATACAATACAAATCAATTACTGTACACAATTCACTATTCAAATCCTAGAAACAAAACAAGGAATCAGAAATAAATTACCATCAACTAAATCTAACCAACAATAAGCCACTATTAAAAAGCAAACCCCCCCCTGAAATAAACCATAGCAAACACATTTGCACACCAAGCTGCAAAATATAGTTAAAAATGCATCAAAAAAAAGCAAGCAAACATGAGCAATACAAGCTTTTATTTGCTCTGTATTATGTATATCCATAGGGACATACATAAATACAGAAGCAATAAATGGACATTAAAAAAAATCAATCACATTAAAAAAAAAATTCAAAACCTGTACAAGCTAAATAAAATACATTTCTTTTGTAAACTTACCATTACTTGTCCCACTCACCGACTCCCGTTGATACTGCTTATTCTCGAACCAATCCACGCACAGGAACCCATAAAATAATAAACCATAAAATAATAAACCATAACAATCCAGGGGTCTGTGTCTTCTATTTGTAATCCATTCCGTCTGTGGAGTCTTCATCTGTATTCTTTTTCCGCTCTTCTTCTGTTCCGCAGCCACGCCCCGGCCTTCTTCTTGGAGGGGAGGTCCTCCCTCCACGCCGTCTGGCTCTAAAATGAGACGACATAGGCTTTTAAAGGCCCATGACGTCACATTTTCGTCATATGGTTCCCACGGCCCTGATTGGGCCGTGAAAACCATGTGATAAAAAAAATTAATAAAAAATTTATGACATCATTTAAAGGCATTGATGCCAGCCAATCAGAATGGCTGTGCTGCAATTGCCTTTAAGACGACGTCATCAAAAGAATGATGGCCGCCTCACATGGTACAGTACTTGAGCCAATCAGAAGTGGGATGTAAAACCCACTTCTGATTGCTCAAGTACTGTACCATGTGAGGGCGGCCATCTTTCTTTTGATGACGTCGTCTTAAAGGTATGCAGGCTTACGACGCTTTGGCCAAAGGGTTTAACTAAAAAAACAAGTAATTATTATTATTATTCAAGTATTTAAACTTTATACTCATTACCATATATATTTTGTTAATTTGATGTAGCATTGGGCACCCGTGTCTTCTGTTGTATGTATACATTTGCCACGCTCAGTAGCACTCATTTTGGCATAGATATATAGTCATGATGTGGTGGATGTAGGAGTTTGAGCTATCTGGGAATGTGTGTTAATCTATTTCTGACTGGTAACAGTCTATGGAGGTTAGGTGGCACCTCCCCCCAGAGCTCACCACTCCCCACCTTTTTAACTTGGGAGGTTCTGGCAACTTGCTTAAATGGACAGAACTCACTGCAGTTCATTCCCCTCATACAGAGGTAACAGGAAGGGTTCACAGTTTTAGTGTTAGGACCTGCATTTTTGGTTTACCTTGACATGCAGGCTTACGACGCTTTGGCCAAAGGGTTTAACTAAAAAACCAAGTAATTACTATTATTATTCAAGTATTTAAACTTTATACTCATTACCATATATATTTTGTCAATTTGATGTAGCATTGGGCACCCATATCTTCTGTTGTACGTATACATTTGCCACGCTCAGTAGCACTCATTTTGGCATATATATACACTGTATTCATGATGTGGTGGATGTAGGAGTTTGAGCTATCTGGGAATGTGTGTTAACACAATATATACACACACACACACACACATACATATATGAGAATAGGGGAGCAGCTGGCACTCCAATTCCTAAAAAAACAGTGCGGTGCATGTCCTGTAAAGATAAACAGAAAAAAAGGCAGTCCACTCCAGCTAGAGCAAACAAAAGACAGCACTCAAAAGGTAAGTGAAAAAAGACCTGTAATCAGATTAAATACAGCACAAACATGACCAATTATTCAGCAAGGAGGATATCTACATATCTACATACCCTATTTCCTCGATTGTAAGACGCCATCGATTCTAAGACGCACCCTTGATTTAATAAAAAAAAATTCCCACCCCCCCCCCTTCATTCCTCCGGGGCGGAATATGTTGCGCGGAGTGTCCTCCAAACATCCTCTTCTGCTGACCGGGGGGACCTCAGCCTGCCCACCTGCTCCCAGCTTGCTCAAAAAGTCTTCGCCCTCCTCCAGCTTCCTCAAGGTATGTGCCACACCGTTTTTTTAGCACCATTAGTGCACAGGGGAAGAGCCATCTGTATTTTATCCTTTGGTCTCTCAGCACCTTAGTTATTGGCGTCAGGGTTATTCTTTTGGCGAGGGTGACCGGGGAAATTATTAAGGAGACATACACCGCATACCTAGAAACCCATTACACAGAGGGGGAAGCACCTATGTCAGCAGTTACAATAGCTGTTATATCACACTATTAAGTGTATAATATATATTGACAGGACATCACTTTTTTTGCACAATTGGAGTTTTTATTCTTTTTATTTGTATATATGTTTTGCGTTGGTCATATTACAATTCAATAAAGATTAATTATTTTTTAGCCAATTATAGCTTTTAGTAGCATCTGTCCTTCCACAGTGATGGGAGCAGTTGCTAACTGTGATTGATGCCATATGGTCACCTACAACCAAGTATATTCGGGTATTTATACAGCACCAATAAGGTGGACACATACTGAGTGCAGGAAGTAGGGTACTTGGCGAGTTGTCAGCTTTTGATCCCTCCTTTTTCACATATTTGATATATGTTATTCCTACATGCACCGGTTTCTACATAATTAATTTGTATTATAATTATGGTGAGTGATTTTTCCATTTGATGGGGACTACAAAGAGGCCCTGAATATTACAGAGACTGCAAAAAGAGAAAATACAAGGCTGAAAGAAGAAAATTCTGATTTGATTGACCTCGTCAATGAAACGGAAAAGCTGCACGAGCTACAAAAAATAAAGAGACTATGCTCCATCCCCAAAAGTCATTACGCCCAGGCGAAAGAGGCGTGGAAGAAAGCTCAGAGTGAGAACAGTGAAGAGATAAAGAGCCTGAGAGGAGAATTGCAGGATGCACTCAATGAAACAGGGATCTCTCGCGGATGAATTCAACTTGCAGAAAATCCTAGAAGTGGAAGAGCTTGAAAGACTGAGAAATTAGATTACAGTACTGCAGGGAGAGAGAGTATGCAAAGACTTTACGGTCAGTGGTTACAACCTTGGAGTCCGAAAAGATCAAATTGGAGAAAAAGGTTACAGAATTAAAACAGAGTGAGGCTCTGTGGACCAATTAAGTACAGAGTCTCCACTACAGAAAAAGGTACTGGCCCTGCCCAAGCGTCGGTATCCCACATCAACTAATGCCCATGAAGAAAAGGGTTCAGTAAGAGCTGAAGACACCACTCAACTGCAAAAAGAGATTGCAAAGTTTGAACGCCTGAGGAAGCACTAGCTAAACCTTCAGCTGCCCAACAGGCAACAAACCAAGGTACAGTATGAGTACAGAATCAAAAACAGAAGAATCCTTATCTGATGAAGCTGAAAAGATAGGATGTTCTCTGGAAATGGATGTGGAATCGCAACTCAATTCCAAAGAAGCTGAACTGGCAACTGCATTGAGTGGAAAAAATGCAGAAGGACAGCTTCAAGAGCTGAAAACTCAAATAGCTATTCTTGAACACTCTTTAAGTGATACCATGAAATGGCATGAGCCTAGGATAGTAGAAATAAATTCCAGACAGACAGAATTCAAAAGTATGCTGACAGAAGCTTTTCAAGACCTGAGCAAGGGTTACAAGGAATGGACATTTAGTGCTAAATTGGAGTCCATGGATAAGATAGCGAGAGAAAGTTATTTGTGTAAACGCTTTACGACTGTCGCCATACAGTTTGCCTACATAGACAGGATCGGCAGAGGAAATCTCATGACCAAGCAGCCAGTAGAAAGACTGTACGTGGAAAAAGTCCTCTCAAGAACCTTCTGGAGGAGACACTAATAACCTGGAGGAAGGGCTCCAATCTCTGTGAGACTGAGGGTTCTCATACTCCATCCACACTCATTCAAGCCGCAGAGAAATCTCGAGGAAGAGTGGAAGGATGGGCTTTGGCCATGGTAAGCCCAAGCTTCCCACAAACAGGGGAGGTATGTAACAGGGATTTATTACTGTTGGAGAGAAACTGCCTCTAAATCCAGCAGGGAGCTGGTTAATTGCACAGGCAAGAAATCAGACTCCGACTGGCTGTTTAGGACGGTTAGAAAAAGCCTGGTCTGAGTAACAGGAAAGAGATTCCTTAGCTCACAAGGGAGCCGACAGAAGGAAAAGGAGGGCCGTGTCCTGAGAGAAAGACACAAGGGGACCAGATCTCTATACCTGGACCCTCAAGCAGACACCTACCCGGACACCACTGACCTGAAGGGCCATCTGTGTTAAGGTACCGCTGTCCCTTTGGGGTTTTAAGTTGGTAAGGTGCTTTCCCCCCCAGCCTTGCAGAAAGGGACTGGGGAAGTAAGTTCACCTTTACACAGGGATAGGCGTTTATTGTTTTGTGTATATTTTTATTGCTGTATGGTTTAAAGGAACAGTCAAAGCCTTATTTTAATTTCACCTTAAAAATGGCCTCCATTGGTGGATGCGCATGCGCGGCAGGTTGGAGATGGTGGTGTAATTGCACAGCTCCACCAACCGCCGGCAGAAAATAGATATTAAACAATAACAAAACCGATTTAGGAAACTTTCGAAATAGCGCTAAGGATTCATAAACATTCCCCGGATCAGAATTTAAGCCCAGAAGAGCTATGGCAGCGACGAGGCAAAAGACCCGGCGAAAGTCAGATGTACGGGCCTACTTCACTGGCCAGAGCAAGGCGGGAACAGCAGAGCTTTCGGCGATATCTGACTCCGATTCAGCCCAAGACATGGAGGGAACAGCGGCGGCTGCAGAACAGTCCAAAATAATAAAAAAGGAAATATCTCGGCTGCTGGTTGATTTAAAATCCTTCTTTAGGGGGGAAGTGGAGGGGCTCCGGAAAGATATCCTCCAGATCGGGACAAGAACAAATGAACTGGAGGAGCGGATGGATGTCAGTTCTAAACAACATGAAGAAACTAACTCAAGGATGCAAGCCTTAGAGGAGAGAGTGGCTGAGTTAGAGTCCCGCCAAGAAGATGGAGAGAACAGGGACAGGAGGAACAATTTAAGAGTCCCGGGGGATCCCTGAGGAGATATTGGACCCGGAGGCCCTGCTGACTCGATGGATGGCTTCTATCCTTCCGGACAAACCGGAATCAGAACTGAGGATGGATCGGTGCCATAGGGCTCTGCGGTCGAGACCGATGCCCTCAAATCCCCCCAGAGACGTTATCCTGCGGCTCCATTACTTCTCCATAAAGGAGGAGGTGAGCAGGATTGCCCGAGCCACCCCTCATATCACCTACGAGGGAATTACCCTCACGGTGTTCCAGGACTTGTCCCCCCTCACTTTGGCCAGACGGCGAGCAGTAGCCCATGTCACGAAGACATTAAGAGACCGGGAGATCCGGTACAGATGGGCTTTTCCATTTGCCCTTGTGGCCATTAAAAATGGCCGCCAACGGGGGCGTGTCTATGACGTCATCCAGGACAGACGGGTAAAGGGAGAGCTCTGGAGACCCCTCTGTATAATTACCAATTTTATACCTTTTAACCCGGCCAAAAACACCCCAAAAAGCACAGAATCTCTCTCTGAAACCGCAGGGATGGCAAATAGGGGAAAAAATCAACAGCCCCAAGGGGTTGGAAGGTTCTTTACCCCCGCTAAACAATCTGCTGAGACGGGAGGCAGGAGGCAAGATGGCCCCCAGACATCCAGTGCACACAAGGCCTCACTAGCCCGGCGAGCCCCGCTGAGACCCCTCCATCACCAGACGCAAGAATCACAAAGGAGTTTCTCGAGGAGCTACATGCTAAGCTCCAAAGATCATTGGAGGCGAATATTAAAGAGGCAGTGGCTAAGATAAAGCATGACATTCAGTGCCTGCAAGAACGAACCACAACCCTGGAAGCTAGGCTTGATGAAGCCCTCCAACATCAGTCAGAGGCTGACGACGAGATAATTCGCCTGGGACATGAGATTCACTCCCTCCGGGACGGTCTGGAGGACCAAGAGAACCGGGACCGCAGGCAGAACCTGCGGATCCGCGGTATCCCCGAGGCGATAATGCCCTCCCAGCTCAGGGCTTACCTGCAGGACTTTTTCCTCGCTATCTCCCCTGATCTCGACCCCCGGGACATGGAAATAGACAGGGCTCACAGGGCACTGGGTCCGCGCTCAGAAGACCCTAACCGCAAGCGGGACGTGATCGTGCGCCTCCACAGTTTCTCAACTAAGGATAAACTGATTAGTGCCTGCAGGGATAAGGACACGATCACGTTCCAAAATGAGCCATTACAGGTCTACAATGATTTATCCAAGTTAACCGTGGACAGACGGAAGGCAATGCGCCCCCTGACACTCCTACTCAGGGAGAAGGAATTAAATACAAATGGGGCTTCCCCTTTAAGCTGACCATCTCCCACAAAGGAAAATTCCTGACCATCCGGCAGCCAGAAGAAATGGAACCTCTGGCTAAAACCCTGGGCCTCCCCGCGGAACCCTTCCGCCACACTCACCAGCCTGCCAACAGACCCCGGGAAAGGGAGGACCACCCGGTTAGAGCATCAGAAAGGATCGCGGAGCAGAGGCAGTCCAGGGAGCGTTGACGGGTGTCCCCTGCACAGAGAGAGGCCCTCCCGGGAGATTTCTACCGCCTTCCCTAACACCACCTAAGATGGCGCCGCGAGGGTCCCCCGTGCAGGAAACACTATACGAAGCACTCACCGCTCAACAGAGGCTCCCAGCAGCAACCGGAGGAGTGACCGGATCCATCCCCCCTGACACCATGAAGGCACCACCCGCGGCAGCACTGGAGCTCGATGAGGTGGGCCCACCTCGTGTGCACCGGATTCCCCCAAGATGGCGCCCGGTGAGTCTTCACTCCGCTGCGGAGCACCACGAGGCATCCTGGGCGAGATCGTGACGACGCCGACGTCATCACCGTGCGCGACCCCCGACCTTCAGACTTCACTCCCCGCATCACGTGGCCCTGACCGGATGTCCCACACTAGAGGCGTCACACGCACAGCACCAGCGGAGGCCACGCAACAGCCCGGTTCCCGGATGGAGTGCCGGTGCCCCCCCCTCGGCCGAGGGGGGGTCAGAGGGTCTCGCTGGCGGTCCAACCCTTGACGATCCCAGGGGACCATGATTTCCCCCCTCCGCGGAGGGGAGGACGGCACAGGATATCCCGGTCGCCCCCAGCTATGCGGTGTCCACGGACGGAGGGTCTGTAGCACTGTTCCCCCCATGTTACCCCTGGTTACTGTTATTATATACCCCATCACCCCCAGTTTGGCAACAGGCTTTAATCACCACTTCGTCCACGTCCTCCCAGTTAGAAGGACCCATAAAGAACTCACAGGGCATCCCCCCTCCCCCCTCCCCTTCCCTTCCCCCCCTCCCCCTGCCCCATACCCTCCCTCTCAACCCCTCCCCCAGCCCACCAGCCCCCTCAGGAGAGGATGCGGGCATCCCAGCTACAACCCAGTGACAATTACAAGTGAATCAGGACAGGAAGATCACACTTTAACACAAAAGGTTGCACTAACCCGGCATTATGGACACTGCTAGATGCCTACAGTAATGTATGTTCTCTCTGCATAAAGGTTTTGGGGGCATCGGTCGAGGTGGCCCCTCCCCCGGTCTCCCCCCTACCCCCACTTGCTCGCCCCACCCCCCTTGCGAGGTAACCCCAAACCCTCCCTACCCCTCCCCAATACCCCTTTCCGCCATCCGCCCCCCCCCGACCCCCGACCACCTACACCTCAGTCCTACCATACCTCGGCAGGTACCTCAGGCCTGGCCCACCGCTTCCCTCTTGGGAGGACCTGAAGGGCGTATTGCCCCCATAGCACTGCAGCAAACTGACACATATCGAGAGGGTGGGAGAATGTGGGAGGTACGGAGGGTTCACAGATTGAGGTTACCCTCACCCCCCGCCCTCTCCCCCTCCCCTAGTATCCCAGGTTCCCCCCCACCCCACCCGCCTCACCCACCTCCTCCCCCCCTACCCGCCCCCCCCCGACCACGCAAACCCACCCCCGCCCCCCCTCCCCCACCCCCCCTACATCCACCCCTATCCCTTCCAGCCCCCACCGGGCGGAACCGCTCACCTCTGACCCAGATCAGCTGAACACGCTTACGACAGCGGGCCTATCAAGAGCTGCACCCAGATTCCCCACACGAGGGTACAGGACGCTTGGGTCATAGGGAAGGTCTGTTGTCAGGATTGCTCAATATACACTATGTTTACTGTCTAAGGTCGAAAGTACAAGCCTGTACCGCCCCCTATCCCCCCCCATCCTATATCCCTTCCCCAGCCACCCCCACCGATCCCCATAGCATCTTCCCGCCCCCCCCCTCCCCCCCCCCTCTCTCCCCCCACCCTTCCCTGGCCCCCCCTCCCCCCTACCCTTCCCCGCTATAGGACCTGCACCCTAGCCCCCCCCCCCAGTCCACCCGGACTGATCCACTCTACCTTGAACCTGACTGGTTAAGCATGCTCTCGAATGCGGACCCAACAGGCGTAGTTCCCGGGTTCACCACATGAGGCCGCTCAACGCTGGTGTTATAGCAAATGTATAAGGTGAATACTGCTATATATGATTCATGTATACTGCTAAGGGTTCAATGTACCATCTATGTTATATTGTCATTGCTAAACGCCTACAGTAATGAACAGTAATGACTCAGTGTTTAAGCCTGTACCCCTCCCTACCCCCTATCCCCTATCGATCTAGAGCAAAAGCATAAAAATAACCCCTCCCGGAGAATCTATAAACAGTTGACAACTGCTCGAAACGATCTAAGGATCATCCAATTAGAAGATGTAGAAAAAGCTCTTAGATGGACGGGTCAAAGGTATTACGATAAAGGGAACAAGGCCGATAGACTTCTTGCCAGCAAGTTACGAGGCATACAGAAAAGATCGCAAATCACGGCGATCAGGAATAACTCTGGTGAACTCCAATATAACGAAAAAAAAATAGCAGAGGAATTCACCAAATTCTACACTAAATTGTATAACCTAAGAACCCACTCTGCTAACTCTAAAGAGACGGATACGGCATTAGCAGCCGGTTACCTTTCCGAGTGCGACCTCCCTTCATTAACAGAAGAGGAGAATACTTACCTAAACGCGAAAATAACGATAGACGAATTGGAAATGGCCGTGAGAGCCTCAAAAAATTCTAAGGCGCCGGGCCCTGATGGCTTCACAAATGCATACTACAAAAAATTCTTTCCCATTCTATCCAAACATCTATTAAGTTTGTTCAACTCATTCCTTGAAGGGAGTCCTATCCCGTCCACAATGTCGTCCGCAAATTTGGCAATAATACTTAAAGACGGGAAGGACCCCACCCAATGCGGAAGTTACAGACCAATTTCATTGTTGAACAACGACCTTAAACTATATAGTAAAATTTTGGCGAACAGACTTAATCCCATCCTCCCGAGATTAATACACAAGGACCAGGTCGGGTTTGTCCTGGGCCGTCAGGCCTCAGACAATACACGTAAAATAATTAACTTAGTAGATCATGCCCACCTTTCAGGCTCAAAGGCAATGTTACTAAGCCTTGACGCAGAGAAGGCATTCGACAGAATTGATTGGCTATTCCTAAACCAAACATTGATTAAATTCGGCTTCAGAGACTCGTTCCTAAAGGGCGTTCAAGCACTTTACCAGAACCCCTCAGCCTCGGTACGCCTCTCGGGCGGAGGATCTGAACGATTCCTAATCCAGAACGGTACCCGGCAGGGATGCCCCCTCTCTCCCCTTCTCTTCGCCCTTACGATTGAACCACTGGCGTCTAAAATAAGACAGAACCCGAATATCCAGGGAATCCCGATTGATAAAACACAATACAAAATTTCCCTATTCGCTGATGACATCATCCTTACTCTGACTAAACCTCTAACTTCCCTCCCCAACCTCCAGAGGGAACTGATGGAGTTTGGCAGAGTATCAGGATATAAGATAAACAGCGACAAATCAGAGGCCCTAAATCTTAGTCTCCCGGATCCCGAAGTCAATCTCCTCAAAACCAATTTTACCTACAGTACAGATGGTGCCCTTCACACATTAAATATCTGGGAGTTAATGTGTCAAGGCACTACCGGGATTTATACCGGGATAACTACCCGCGTTTATGGGACAAGATCAAAAAGGATCTAGATCAGTGGGAAGGTTACCAGATATCGTGGATCGGTCGAATGATTTCCATTAAGATGAATATACTCCCAAGAATGCTATATCTCTTTCAAACACTCCCGACCCACGTCCCAGGCGCTGATCTCAAAAATATGCAAAACAGAATATTTAACTTTATTTGACAGGGCAAAAGACCCCGAGTCGCCAGATCGGTCCTGATGGCAGCAAGATCTAGAGGAGGTCTGGGGGTACCGGACTTACACAGATATTACCTAGCTGCACAGCTTAAGCAGGTGGTAATGTGGAATGCCGACCCGACCCGTTGTAGTTGGGTGAAGATAGAGACTCAATGTGCCAAAATGCCTTCTCTGCAAGCCTGCCTCTGGAGCCTGGACAGAGGGGAGGGACATACACACAACCTGAAACTTCAGGCCTCCCGATTCACATGGGATGTGTGGTTACGTTGCAAATACAAATATGGCCTTACTACTAAAAGCTCCCAATTGACCCCTATTTTTAACAATCCAAAGTTCCCCCCGGGATGTGGATCTAAACTGTTCGAACAATACCGCACGAGGGGTATAGAGGCGATTGAGGATTTTCTGAGCCTGGGGAGGCCTCTGAGTTTCCAAGAATTAAGGACCAAATATCAAATCAGACAATTGGACACATTCAAATATCTTCAAATTAGAAACTTTATTAGAACAACTTGTCCTCTCCCAGAATACCCCACTCTCACAACGTTCGAACATCTCTGCGAGACAAAGACCCACCAGAAAGGTCTCATCTCAGAGATATACGGGGCACTAGAACGCTCCTCGACCCCAAAAGAGCACGACTATATGCTCAAATGGGCAGCTGACCTGAACTTACATATAGACAGAGAGACTTGGGAAGAAATCTGGGAGACAGCCTCGGAGACCTCCCTATGTACTACAATAAAGGAAAACATTTATAAAATTATGTTCGGCTGGTATCTTACCCCAGCCCGATTAAACCAAATCTACCCTCTGGCTTCGGATCTATGTTGGAGAGGCTGTGGTCATAGAGGGGACATGGTCCACATCTGGTGGTCCTGTCCAGAAATTGTAAAGTACTGGGCCAAGGTCCAAATTTTAATAAAAATGGCGGCACCACTGAAAGACATTGTCCGACCAGTCAGGAAATTGATATCCTTCATTTTTACTGCGGCTCGTTGCTGTATTGCGGCCTCCTGGAGGAAAACAACTACGCCGGCACTGGGAACAATTAGAAAAATAGTCGACGAGGTGATGATCATGGAACGGCTCACCGCCATCGTTCGACAAAAACTGCCGGGCCACGAGGAAATCTGGGACCCATGGTCCTCCAAAACTAGGGCCAGACAGCCAATCCCTACGCCCCAAAGCCCGGACACCCCTCCATAGGCGATCAACCAATGCTCTATAGCTCACACCCCCAGACAGTCAGACGCCCTCCCCCCACCCCATTCCCCCCTCTCCTCTCCCCCCCCTCCCCCCCACCCTCCCAGTCCCCCTCCCCTCTGCCTTCCCTCTCTGAAGGCTTCCCCCCCCCTTTTCTACGGACAACGGCAATTGTCCTTCTGCTCCCCCCCCCGAAAAAAAACTGTGGATTGGAAAACGTTAGGCGTTATAGTACAATACCAATGCATGTTTAACTGAATGCCTAATAAAATTGTTTTGAAAAAACAAAAAACAAAAAAAAACAAATGGCCGCCAACATGTACTTAAACACCCCTCGGAGGGTCCGTCCTTCCTGAAAAAGCTGGGGGTCAAGGGGACCTCTAACGCCGCTCTGGGTGGAGACTCGGAGGTGAACAGGGCGGAGGTCTCACCGAGGAGATCGGGATCATCTTCACCAAAGGAAAGAAGGCACGAGAAGGACGGGGGGGGGGGGGGGGCAAGAGTCCCTAAGACATTGAACTAATAAAGTTATGGCAGTTATATTGCGCCTGTTGCGGAATTCAAGAAAAGTTTATACCCCATAGAACATTAAAGTGGTCACCCTAGGTGTGGACAACGTTAGTGTTAAGATGCCAAGCAACGGGGGTCGGTACAATTGACTCCAAACCCATGGAACTAATACCCCCTCTTGGAATCTAAAATGGCTACCTCTTCCTTACCTGGGATGGAAGACGAGACAGGGCGCGAGGATTTCCATGGCGGCAGGGATTTCGGCGGGAGAGAGTGCTCCGTGAGCGGGTCCCGCCCAGAGATCTGCCTTCAGATCCGCCTTCTCTCCATGAAGATCTGCCCCCGACTGAGCCCGCCTCGCCCAGCTCGGTGACGTAGCCGAGCCGGATCTCGCGAGATCGGGGGAGGAGACGCCTACAGCGGAAACAGCAGCAGACAGCGAGACGAGCAGGAGGACGCGACGACCCGGAAGTGGAGCGGTCCTCCCTGGCGGAGGCGCGCGAGTTCCGCCGCTGGGGAGAGGAGTATGAAGAGGAGAGGGGCGAGAGACGGGAACGTTTGCTGCGGGACAAGAGACTGAGGTCTCAAGCGTTAGAGGAGGTCTGCTGCAAGGGTAGATGTAGGGTTGTTAGGGGAGCAGCAGGGACCTAGGTAGGAGGCAAGAATAGAAGCAGGTGGCGACTCGAAAGCGGTGTTAGGGGGCCTAGGAATATATGAAAAGTTCAGTCCGCACTCTGGCTCTTTAAACTTGGAGTGTTGGTCCCTCTCAGTTCTCTTGCTGCTTCTGTGTTTATGAGGTGTCTCCCCCACCTCCAAATGTGGTCTCCACCGGAACCCCGATGGTGATACCAATATCAGCAAAACAAGAAAAAACACAAAAGCGCACCAAGATGAGAGATAGATATTGTATTAGCAACAAATAATAAAATTAGTAACTTACATATAAAATTTCTTTAATAATCCCCGATTCTGGTGTCTATCACAGGAGTAGGGCATCACATAGGAAGTATGAAGGGTAATCTCAGTTCTGAGAGATCAGACCCGCGCGCTGGGCCTGTCTCTGTTCACTCTCCTGTCCTCCACGTGTGGTAGCGTGGTGCGGAGTGTAGCGCGCATGTGCAGGAACCGGGGCCTTCAATAGGTGTCCTTAGGATGCCTGTCCGTTTTTGATAGCATAGAAACGATCGGAAATAAGCAGGAACGGTACACTTGAGTGTGTACTGGTGGTGGGTAGTAAAACCGCCAGCCACAACAGTCGCGACGCGTTTCGTTTAACAAAGTAAACTTCTTCAGGCAATATGAAGAGTCCACGCTTGGAGCATTTGGGTTCGGAGGCATATTCCGGCAGGCATTCAAAGCATTATATGCCGCACCAGCAGCTAAAGTGGTCCACCAGGGGTTCCCTTCAGACTTATTTCCAATTAAAAGTGGCACGAGGCAGGGGTGCCCGCTGTCACCTATGTTATTCGCCTTATGCATCGAGCCACTTGCAGCACAAATTCGGAACAACGCTGATATCTCTGGTGTATAAATCCACTCCCAAGAACACAAAGTGGCTTTGTACGCAGATGACATTATTCTAACTCTTACTAAGCCGCTCATCTCGCTACCCAATCTGTTCCAGCTCCTAGAGCGTTTTGCCCAGATCTCTGGATTTAAAATAAATCAGACTAAATCAGAGGCCTTAAGCCTCAACATACCTAGAGAGATGGAGAAGCTGATTGAGCTCAATTTTGAGTTTAAGTGGCGTCCCACATCCATGAAATACTTAGGAGTGCAGATCACAAAAAAGGTAGGCTCGCTATATCAAGCTAATTATCCGAGCCTGTTGAAGACTCTCAAAAAATAGCTACAGGAATGGAAGGCATATGGTATTTCTTGGTTGGGGAGAATTTACAGCGTCAAGATGAATATCCTTCCCCGGATTCTATATCTGTTCCAAACTCTCCCGATAGCCGTGGTACGAGCAGACATCACAGGGCTTCAAAAATCAATCTCGCAATTTATTTGGAATGGTAAAAAACCACGGATTAAAGTAAAAATGATGCAGAAAGCTAAGGAAGCTGGTGGCCTGGCGGTCCCGAGTGTTATATCCTACTATAAAGCGGCGCAGTTGTGCCAAATTACGCAGTGGCATGGAGATCCGGAGCTCAGGAGGTGGGTGGCGCTGGAGAAGGAGATGTGCGCCCCGCTTGAGCTCAAGGACCTGATCTGGTACCCGAGGACACGGGTGAAGGATGTACTCATACCGCTGACCTCTGTTCTTAACTCACTCTCGGTTTGGGAGGCTACTAAAGGTAACCGCTCGATAACCTCCAAAAACACACTTATGGCTCCCTTATATGGCAACCCAGACTTTGCTCCTGGTTTAGCAAACAAGAGTTTCCCGTTATGGCGCAAATTGGGGATTAGGCGATTGAAGGACCTGGAGGCTAGTGGCAAGATTAAATCCTTCGAACTATTACAGTCGGAAACGGACATACCTAACACTGAATTTATGAGGTACCTCCAGGTTCGGGCATACTACAACGCACACCCGGTGAGACCACCGTTAACGAATTTTGAAAAGCTCTGCGTGCGCGGTGCAGACACGCGGGGACTGATATCTGCCTTATACAGGGGGGTGGTAAATGCTGACACGGCTATGACAGCCAAACCCCGTTTTATGGTCCAGTGGGAAGCGGATTTACAGGGCACATTAGAGGACGAGGACTGGTCTGCGGTGTTTAAAGCCGCAGCTAGTAGCTCCAGCTGTACAACATTAAAGGAGAACTCATATAAAGTGTTGTTACGCTGGTATCTCACCCCAGTTAGATTAGCAAAATTCATCCCGGGCTCTTCCCCGCTCTGCCCTAGGCAGTGCGGGGAACAGGGGGATTTGGTTCACATGCTGTGGTCTTGCCCGAAAATAGTGCCTGTCTGGACCCAGATCCGCGATTGGCTGCAGAGGATCTTCTTAGGGCTCAAAATTCAGCTGGACCCGTGGCTATTTTTATTAGGCAAACCTACAAATGATGTATCTAGATCGGGTAACAAGTTGATAGCACACTTCGCTACAGCTATGAGGTGTGAGACCGCAGCATTGTGGAATCAGAATGCAATTCCTTCTATAGCGAAAATCAGAAACAGAATTTGGTTCATATGCCGAATGGAGAAGTTAACGAGCTTAGTTAACGATTCGGCCGATAAATTCGAAAAGGTCTGGTCATTATGGCTGGCTCAGACTGATATCCAGGGGGTGAATGATGCCACAATATGGCTTTGATAGATTTAGGTGAGTTCTCCTCGGATAGGTGACAGGGAGCTAGTTAGGACGGACGGACTGAAGGGATCGCCCCCAGGGTCTAGTGATACACTAAATAAATAACAACGAAAACTCGAAGTGGAACTATTCTAGGGCCCCCTATGAGGTGGTGACGGGCAAAGCGCTAGTGGCTGAGATGCTCCGCACCTGAAAACACGATAAAGGAGGTTATTCTTCGCTGATCCCTTCCTCACCCCCCCCCTTCCCCACCTTCCCTCCCTCTCTTTCTCCTCTGTCGTCATTGGTCTGTTGATGTATTGTCCTGTTGTCTCCCCAACGTGTGTTCGTTTTATGTGGTTTGTCCTCGATAGTTAGGTGTATACTATGAATAGTTATCAACACCCTGTATTTTCGTGTCTGTATGCACAAAAAAACAATAAAGACAAAGTTGAAAAAAAAAAAAAAATGGTCTCCATTGCATACCTCTGTACACATCTCTTAGGCTGCGGCCAGGCAGGGAGTGGGCGCGCTGGCGCTTGTACGCTGCGCCCTGCTTGACCGGGCGATTCGTTGCCTACTTGGTGTGTGCTCGTCTGGGGGCGTGGCCACGTCACTGAGCTGGTTCACCCTCATTGGGCGAACCGCTCACATGACGCGCTTGCGAGCAGCAAAATCAAATTTGCTTGCTCTGAAAGCATCTAAGCGCCGAGCATGCGCAGGCGCTTGCCACACACATTGCTACAATGTGTTTCAATGTGTTTCAATGTGTTTCAAACTTATACATGGTACAGTGCCTAAATATACATGTATAGATAACTAATAAATAAAATTGTCTTTTAGTTTAACATTTTGGCCAAATTGTTGTAAGCCCCTGAGCCAACTGCACGGCAGACCACGTTTCAAGGGTCCCTAACACTAATATAGATTCTTAATAACCTGTGCATTGCCAGGAAGAATGATTTATAATAAATATGTCAAAATTAGTTGCAAAGTTCTAAGTCTGATTGAAGCTTTTATTAACCTGTACATTACCAGGAAAAGCACTCTGTAATAGATCTGTCACAATCACACTGTATGCAAACAAGTTCCCCTGAGAGTGGGAGATGCCATGGAGTGAGCTTTTAACCATTTAAATGTGGGAGGGAGTGATACAAAATTATCTGAGCAGGAGATTGCTAGGAGATGTGTCAGGGGACTGTGTCGGCACTGTGGGCTCAAAAGTCATCTTGCCTGAAATTGTCCTAAATCGGGAAACTCCAGTGCCAGTGAAGATAGAGGAATATTCTCTGGGCATTTCTTCTATTCCTCCTCCATCACAACCTTCACGGCTGCTCTTGCCGGTTTCACTCTCCTGGGGACCAGCCTACATCTTCACTCAGGCTTTTGTGCATTTTGGGGCCGCATGGAATTTTATTGAACAGGCATTTGCGCAACTCCACTCCCTTCCTCTTCGTACTAGAGAGAATCCATTAGCGGTAGTGGCCATTGATGGAAGACCTCTGATACCTGGGACCAACACCCTCAAGACTAAGCCTTTGCTGGTTACGGTTGGAGCACTTCACAAAGAGACACTGTAATTCTATGTTATTTGCTCTCCCTTGACTCAAGTGGTCCTCGGACTTTCCTGGTTGCGGCACCATAAATCTAAGATCGATTGGGTGACCATTTAAGTGACAGCCTGGTGACAACATCGCCATGGATCCTGGTGTCTCGCACCATCTCCGAGGTTCGACTACCTACAGAGACTTCCTCGTCATGCCTTCCAGTTTCTTACCAGGAGTATGCCAATGTATTCGACAAAAACACGCAGGGGAGTTATTGCCAACCTTATGATTGTGCAATCGATCTGCTCCCAGGGGCCATCCCTCCTCGAAGCCGCATTTACCCCTTTCGGAACCTGATGACAAGGCTATGCGGGAATACATTTCGGCGAACCTTCAGTGTGGGTTTATCTGAAAATCAAGTTCTCCCACTGATGAGGGTTTCTTCTTTGTTTCCAAAAAAAAGACATTCTCTCAGGCCATGTATCGATTACAGAGGCCTAAATAAAAAAAACGTAAAAAATTGGTATCCTCTACCCCTCATTTCTGAACTGTTAGACCGCTTACGCAAGGCCAAGATTTTCACCAAACTGGGTCTTCTAGGAGCTTACAATTTAATTAGGATCTTAGAGGGTGATGAGTGGAAGACAGCCTCCAATACCGTGAGTCACTACGAATATCTAGTCATGCCATTCGGCTTATGCAACACATCGGCCGTATTTCAATATTTCATTAATAAGATCTTCCGGGATTTACTTGACCAATTTCTCGTAGTGTATCTGGATGATGACCTTATTTTTTTCCAGTTCTTTGACCGAACATCGGGCACAGGTTAGACTGTCCTCCAAAGACTTCGGGACCACTCCCTCTTTGCCAAGCTCGAAATGTCAGTTCGAACAAAAGAAGATTTCCATCCTTGGGTAGTTTATCTCGTTGGTTTGAGATGGATCGTGCAAAATTATCGGCAGTACAGAATTGACCTTTACCGACAGGCCTCAAACCAACTCAACGATTTCTTGGGTTTGCCAATACTACCGACGTTTTAATAGGAACTTCTCCAAGGTGGTTGCACCAATAACGGCTCTTACTAAGAAAGGGGCGAACCCTAAGATATGGCCCTCGGAGGCTCTTCTAACTTTCGAGAAGCTCAAGACTGCCCTTTCATCCACATCTGTGCTGATCCATCCAGATCCGACGAAACCCTTCGTGCTTGAAGTTGACTCATCTGATCTGGCAGCCGGAGCTGTCCTTTCTCAAATAAAGGATTTTCAGGGGAAACTTTACCCCCGTGCCTTCTTTTCCAAAAAATTGTCTGCCGTCGAAAGAAAGTATGATGTTGGGAATCTGGAACTTCTGGCCATGAAAATGGCTCTAGAAGAATGGAGACATTTGCTTGAGGGGTCAACTTCTCCGATAACAATCCTTACAGATCACAAGAACCTCAAATACATTGAAGGAGCAAAGAGACTCGGGAAGCGTCAGGCAAGGTGGGCTCTCTTCTTCACTCGGTTCAACTTTATGATCACTTATCATCCGGGATCCAAGAATGTCAAGGCAGATGCGCTATCCACGTAATTCGCTCCTGACGGTTCCAAGGAGATTGAGCAGGGACGCATCATCCCATCTTCACAGATTATCTCTGCCGTATCATCTTCACTTCTGCAACAGATTTCAAAGGCTCAGGCAGAGGATCCTAGGTCAACATCCACTCGTTCAAACTATTTGTCCCTCCCCAATTTCGTAGTGAAGTGTTACAATGGGATCATAACTCCAAGACGGCTGGTCGCCCGAGAATTTGGAAGACGTAATTTCGTTAAACGGATCTTTTGGTGGCCAGAGATCTGCAAAGACGTGAAAGATTTTTAGCAAGCCTGCATTGTATGCTCCCAGACTAAGGTGCCGAGGACATTACTCTGTGGGTTGCTCCAGTCCTTGCCAGTCCCCACCCGCCCATGGACCCACCTTTCCATGGATTTTATTGTGGAGCTACCACTCGCCAGGGGTATGACTACCAAATTGCTTCACACGCCAAGCCTACTTTGTTGCCCTTAAGAAGCTACCCACAGCTTGCTTCACACACCAGGCCCACTTTGTTGCCCTTAAGAAGCTACCCACAGCTTCAGAACTATCTGAAATCTTTATTAAAGAGATATTTCGTCTTCATAGAGTCCCGACGGATATAGTCTCGGACCGCGGATCCCAATTCGTTTCAAGATTTTGGAAGGCCTTCTGCTTAAGAATGGACTTCTCCCTTCATTTTTCTTCTTCGTACTGTACCATTCTCAGCCCAACTGACTCACGGAAAGGGCCAATCAGTCCATAAACAATTCCTGCAATGTTTTTTTTATCTAAACTACAGGACATCTGGGTATCTGCTCCCGTGGGCCGTGTTTTCCCGCAACTCTATGAAGCACGATTCCACACTGGAATCTCCATTCTTTTGTGCAAACGGGTACCGCCCTGCTGCCCATCCTCCTTCCAGTCCTCTCTCCGGAGTTCCTGCAGTGGATGATAAGATCCAGGAATTTCAATCACTCTGGAAGAAGATCCAGACCAATCTGACCAAAGCCACCATCCAGCAAAAAACCAAGGTGGATAAACTTCGATGACCACCTTCCCCATTTCAAATGGGAAATCAGGTTTGGCTGTCTACAGAAAATATCCAGCTGAAACCGCCTTCCTCCAAATTCAGGCCCAAGTTCATTGGACCTTACAAAATTCTGAAACAGGTCAACCCGGTGGTGTTAAAACTGGAACTTCAGGATAACTTAAGCATGCCTCCAGTGTTCCATGTCTCCCTCTTCAAAACGTTAATCCAGAACGCTTTCTCTCCTCATATTCGTTTTCATCTTAGACCGTTTCTGGTGTAGGCCTAATAGGAATTTCAAGTACGCCAGATACTGGATTCACGTAGATCCCGTAGTGGGCTACAGTACTTGGTCCATTGGAAGGGTTATGGACTCAAAGAGAATTTATGGATTAAATCCAGGAATGTCGATGCCCCCAAACTGGTCCGGGTGTTTCATCAGAGATTTCCTACCAAACTGGCTTAGATCGCGCAGAGATCTCTCCTAGAAAGAGCGGGGTACTGTAAGGATTCTGCCCGATCCATGCCAGGTTTTGCTGCCAGTTCGGTTTTTCCAGGTTGCCTACCCTTTCTGCTCAATTTGGCCATTGTGTGTACTGGCAGCCAGCTATATAAGGCTGCAGTTCCTGGTGGGAGTCGCCGAGCAAGGTTCTAATGTACAGTATACAGTTACTGTTGTCTTCGCTGTCACGCCTTACCCTTTCGTTTGTTTGGATTTCCCTGTTGCAGACCCCGCACCGTGACCCCAACCACGCTGCTTTCTGCCTGCCCTGACCTTTGCCTGTTCACTGGACTTTGCACCACTGCCGCCAGTCCTGACCTGCCTGCTTTCCGACTTCGGAAACTCTAACTGGACTCTGTCCCAGAGCTCTGGTCCTTTATTCTGCATCCCTACGGGTCCGTTTCCTGAGTGAAGACGAGCACTGTCACAGCATTGCTGCAAAAGTTGAGGAAAGTGTCCAGTCTTCTGTTTGCAACCTACACTATCTTTATTTCACTGCAGATGAATCACTCCATACTGGCCTCAAGCCAATGGGAAAGTACAAAGGTTCATGCAAACGTTAAAGAAAACGTTAAAACAAATTGCTACCATCTAACACAAGGACCTGAACCAAGAGTTGTACAAATTGCTCGGAATCTAGAGTGCAACGCTACATTCTTATATAATTACAGCGCTAGAAGTTACAAGTTTTAACAGACCCCTACGTATCAAGCTGCCAAGTCCTCCAACAGTGCCATTAAAGCCATGGCATCAGACTAGGAGATATACAGACCCTCATCTTCACAACAAAAAGCCTCCAATTGTCATTGGAGATTGGGTGCTGTGAAATAATTGATACTCCTTAATAATCTGTCAACTCCACATCAACGTGAACCTTCTCAAGTCATACAAAATAAAAGTACGCTGATCATTGCTCCTTCCATGCAGTAACCATAGTGACAAGTAATGTGTATCATTTTCAGGCAACACCCACCTTCCTGATCCACCTGACTGCTATACTAGTTCACCAGAGCCACGAGATCCAGCAGGCAATGCACCAGAACCAGAGGATCATCCTGAAACTGTTCTGTCGCAAAAAAACAAAATGTGGCTCACATATAATATACACGAAGGGATATGGGAAATATGGTAATTGAAATAATTTAAATATGAATATATTTGGCATATTTAAATGATCTTGTGTATGCTCACAGATATCTTTCCATTTGAAATGTAAGTGACTCTATTGGGAAGTATGTAAGTCAATGGTACTCTATTAAACACTTTTTCTTTCTGTTCTTCCGCAAAATTACTCTTTCAGGGTCTGAATGTTTTAAAATTATATATTTGCTGGCAAAACTTGCCAATTACACTAAAACCAGACACATTTAAGTTAATTTCACTAGTTCTAGTGCTACGTTGCAACAACATTTCTTTTTGTAACTTGTATTTTTTTATTGTTTTTCAAACTAAGAACAAAGGAGAAAACAAAAGAGAGGGGGGAGGGGTGGGGAGCGGGTACAGAAAATAACTTACTTACTGATATAATCTTGCCCGACCAGGATATCTGGTATCTTGACCAGATCCCTAGGTCTTTTTTCAAGCTTTTGATAAGATTTGGGTAGTTTGCTCTATAGATATCATCATAGTTACAGAGTTACATAGTTACATAGTAGATGAGGTTGAAAAAAGACTTCCGTCCATCAAGTTCAACCTATGCTAAATTTAGACAACAGATACTTTATCCTATATCTATACTTATTGATCCAGAGGAAGGCAAACAAAAACCTCCATTAAGGGGAAAAATTAATTCCTTCCTGACTCCAAGAATTGGCCATCGGTTTAATCCCAGGATCAATATCCTTCCCATGGATACTTATTTGGTATATCCCTGTATACCTTTCCCATATAAAAAGATGCCCAACATTTTTTTGAACAAATCTACTGTATCTGCCATCACAGTCTCCATGGGTAATGAATTCCACATTTTAACTGCCCTTACTGTAAAGAACCCTTTCCTTTGTTGTTGGTGAAATTTCCTTTCCTCCAACCTTAAGGGATGGCCAGGAGTCCTTTGTACTGCCCGTGGGATGAATAGTTCTTTTGAAAGCTCCTTGTATTGTCCCTGAATATATTTGTATATAGTTATCATATCCCCTCTTAGACGCCTCTTTTCTAATGTAAATAAATCTAATTTAGCTAGCCTCTCCTCATAAGTTAGATTGTCCATCCCCTTTATTAATTTGGTGGCTCTTCTCTGCACTCTCTAGTTCTATGTCTTTTCTTAGGATTGGTGCCCAAAATTGTACTCCATATTCAAGGTGTGGTCTTACTAATGCTTTGTAAAGGGGCATAATTATGTCTACTTCCCTTCCATCCATTGCCCGTTTGATGCAAGATAAGATCGTTTGCCTTTGCAGCTACTGCATGACATTGGGCACTATTGCTAAGCCTCCTGTCTACAAGCACTCCTAAATCCTTCTCCATCAAGGATTCCCCCAATTTTTCTCCATTTAATTTGTAAGTCGCCTTTTTATTCTTGTATCCCAAATGCATAACCTTACATTTATCTGTATTAAACCTCATCTGCCATTTACCTGCCCACGTTTCCAGTCTCTCCAAGTCCTTCTGAAGAGAAATTACATCCTGCTCTGATTCTATTACCTTACACAATTTAGTATCATCAGCAAAGATGGAGACTTTGCTCTCGATCCCAACCTCAAGGTCATTAATAAACAAGTTAAAAATCAGGGGTCCCAGTACCGATCCCGGAGGTACTCCACTCACGACTTTAGCCCAACCTGAAAAAGTTCCATTTATGACAACCCTCTGTTGTCTGTCCTTTAACCAGTTTTCAATCCAGGTGCATATATTATTACTGAGTCCAACTTTCTTTATTTTGTACACCAACCTCTTGTGTGAAACCGTATCAAAAGCCTTTGCAAAATCTAAGTAGACCACATCAACAGCATTACCCTGGTCTAGATTCCTACTTACCTCCTCAAAGAAACAAATAAGGTTAGTTTGGCAAGATCTATCCTTCATAAATCCATCCTGACTATTACTAACAATTTTATTTTCCATTAGGTATTCCTGAATATTATCCCGTATTAAACCTTCAAGTAGTTTCCCTACTATTGAAGTCTGGCTTACAGGTCTGTAATTTCCCGGTTGTGATCTAGCTCCCATTTTAATTATAGGCACCACATCTGCTTTACGCCAATCTTGTGGTACTGAGCCTGTGGAAATTGAGTCCTTAAATATTAAATATAATGGTTTTGCTATTACTAAGCTTAACTCCTTGAGAACTCTTGGATGTATGCCATCGGGGCCAGGTGCCTTATTTACTTTCATTTTTTCAAGTCGCTTATGAACTTCTCCTCAGTTAACCAATTGTTCATTAAAATGGAGGTTGTGGCTTCCTCCTGCGGCACTACTATTGAACTTGAGTCTTCCCTGGTTAACACAGAGGCAAAGAATTTGTTTAATACCTCAGCTTTTTCCTTATCTCCAATAATCTGCCTACCCATCTCACACTGAAAGGGTCCTATATTTTCTTAAGTTCTTAAAGAACTTTTTAGGGTTGACCTTACTTTCTATTGCAATCCTTTTCTCATTATCCATTTTTGCTAATTTGATTGCCCTTTTGCAATTTTTGTTACATTCCTTATAATTCTGATATGATGTCTCTGTCCCTTCTGACTTAAAGAATCTAAACGCCTTCCTCTTCTTGTCCATTTCCTCCCCTACCTGTTTATTTAGCCACATTGGTTTTGACATTTCTTTTATACTTATTACCTAAGGGTATATACTGATAAGTGTGCTTTTCTAACAATGTTTTAAAGACTGCCCATTTATCTTCTACATTTTTCCCTGCAAAAACATCATCCCAATGTATTACTACTAGATTAGACCTCAGTTTATTAAAATCTGCCTTTCTAAAGTTTAAAGTCTTTGTTGAACCCAAGTAATCTGTTTTTTGATCATTTATTTCAAATGAGACCATGTTATGATCACTGTTACCCAAATGTTCTAGTACTTGAATATTTGTTATTACTTCTACATTATTTGATATGACCAAATCCAGAACTGCCCCTCTCCTTGTTGGTTCCTGTTTGGGTCATATAATTGTCTTTAAGCACCCCCAAAAACCTGTTCCCTTTTGTTGTAGCGCTAATCTCATTGCCCCAGTCTGTCTGGATAATTAATATCCCCCATTATGCAAACATGACCCAGTTTTGAGGCCTTCTCCATTTGCAAAAGTATTTTAGCTTCCTCAATCTCACAGATATTTGGTGGTTTATAGCATATTCCCACAAACATTTTCTTTATACTTTTACCTCCACTGCTAATTTCTATTCACAAGGTCTCTACATTTTCATCATTCCCTTCATAGACATCATCCCTTATAATAGGTTTTAGATCCGGTTTAACATATAAACATACTCCACCTCCCCTTCTATTTGTTCGATCCTTCCGAAAGAGAATAACCCTCTAAATTAACTGTCCAGTCATGAGTTTCATCCCACCATGTTTCAGTAATGCCTATGATATCATACTGCTCCCTTGCAGCTATTAATTCAAGCTCCCCCATTTTATCTGTCAGGCTTCTTGCATTAGCAGAGAATTTGGAATTACCCAGTATACCGAGGCTGCTAACAGGTAGTGCACACACTTTTTGGCAACTTGATTGAAGAGAGACCCAGCAATGATTAATGAAACAATAAGCCTCCGGTATTGAGAACAGGGAGTTGGGTAATAGTAAGCCGGATAGAGGTACAGGGGGACACCTCCCTAGGGGGCGCCCCCAAGTAAATCACAGCCCGGCACTAACCACCTCAATAATCTCCCTGAAATACCGCGTGGAGGTTAGGAGTACTCACGAAAAAGCCGTCCCTGTTGGTGCAGGGAATTCTGCAGCGGCTTCCTCCTCTAGTGTAGCTGGCGTCAGCGTGCTCCTCCGGAAATGATGACACAGGAAGAAGGGGGTAGGATGGTCCGTGGTTCACAGCAACTTCAGCAGCCAACGCATGGATGTCTAAAAAAACTTTATTGATCGCTAGCAGCAAACATCAGGCAACCACTCTAACATGTTTCGTCCAGGCTATGGACTTTTTCAAAAGTCCATAGCCTGGACGAAACATGTTAGAGTGGTTGCCTGATGTTTGCTGCTAGCGATCAATAAAGTTTTTTTAGACATCCATGCGTTGGCTGCTGAAGTTGCTGTGAACCACGGACCATCCTACCCCCTTCTTCTTGCATTAGCAAGCATACATTTCAGTTTTTTTTCAGCCTGTACTATTATCCTATCTGCTCCTTCTTTACTGTGCCCACTTTGTTTAGTTTTTCGAAGTTTTCTAGTATTATCTGTATTTACTATGGGTGTGTCACTGCTTGTCAAACTTGCACTTGCCCCCATTCTACCTCCATACCACCTTGTATCCTCATCTATTCCATTTAGTTCATTATCTGTTTCATTCCTCTCCCCCCTCTATCCTAGTTTAAAATCTCCTCCAACCTTTTTAGCATTGTCCCCCCTAGCACAGAAGATCCCTCTTCATTGAGGTGCAATCCGTCCCTAGAATATAGATGGCACCTCTCAGAAAAGGAGTCCCAGTGCTTTAAAAACCCTAACCCCTCCTTCCTGCACCACTTTCTTAGCCATGCATTAACCTCCCTGATCTCTGACTGTCTCCCTGCGGTAGCGCATGGCACGGGTAGTATTTCAGAAAATACTACCTTGGAGGTCCTTGCCTTAAGCTTTTGGCCTAGATCCCTGTAATCATGTTTTAGGACCCTCCATCTTTCTCTAACTGTCATTGGTGCCAACGTGTACCAAGACTGCCGGGTCAATCCCAGCCCCCCCCAACAATCTGTCTACCCGATCCGCAATGTGCCAAACCCGAGCACCCGGGAGACATCATAATGTCTAGTTATGTACACTCCCAGATATCTCATTTTGTCTGGCATCCATTTTATTGGGAATGTTTTCTTTAGTGCACTTTCTGTTTCTATAGGTATGTGTAGGCCTATAGCCTCTGATTTAGTGTGATTCACTTTGAAGTTTGATAATTTGCCAAATTCGTCTAATGCATCAAATAGGTTTTTTAGAGAAGTTTCTGGGTTAGTCATGGAAAGTAAGGTATCGTCTGCGAATAAGGACAATTTGTATATATTGCTTCCTATAGGCACTCTCTCTATCCCCTGGTTCTCTCTAATCCTTGATGCTAATACTTCAATGCACATGGCAAACAGCATAGGTGAGAGTGAGCATCCCTGTCTAGTTCCGTTGGAGACTTTAAATGGTGCTAAAGTGTAGCCTGAGGTACGTACTGTAGCTATTGGGTTGGAGTATAACGCTTTAATGCCCATGATGAAATTTTCGTGTATGCCCATCTCTCTGAAAACTCGAAACATAAACGACCAGTCCACTCGGTCAAAAGCCTTCTCGGCATCTAGCCCCAGGATCAGGGTGGGGCGTTGGTTCGTATTACTGTTGTGAATGATATTAATTATTCTCCGAATGTTATCGGAAGCTTGACGTTCTGGGGTGAACCCCACCTGGTCCGGATGGATCAAGGTGTTTAGTACTCGGTTCAATCTAGTTGCTAAAATTTTGGCGAATAGTTTTATGTCTGTGTTGATCAGAGAGATGGGCCTATAGCTAGAACATAGCGCAGGATCTTTCCCTTCTTTTAGTATGACGATAATGGAGGCTTGTAAGGATTCTTTCGGCGGGGCTTCACCATCTAGAATCTTGTTGAACCATCGGACTAGGTATGGTTTCAATATGTTTTCAAATTTCTTATAGTAGAAGTTAGTGAACCCGTCTGGGCCCGGGGCTTTAGAGTTCTTGAGGGATTTAATAGCTGCTGATACTCCTCAAATGTTATTGGGGCTCCTAAATGGGCAGATTCTATTTCATCTAGTTTGGTTAATTTTTATGCTTTTATGTATTCATCTAGTTTTGTTTCTAGCTCCATATTATCTCGGGCTGGGTTTGTCAGGTTATATAAGTCGCTGTAGTATTGAACGAACTCTTTATTGATTTTGGCTGGGTTATACAGTGGCGACACAGTTTATTCTAATGCGACTAGAGCCGCGAGGTTTCCCGGCTTTGTTATTAAATTCCCTCGGCGTGCCGCGCGTCACCAATGTGCGGTCACGCTTCATCGGGAGCGTGCGCGCACGGCGTGTGCATGCCCAGGGCTCCCCGAAGGGAGCCCTGGTGTCCCGAGATGTGGGGGATGGTGGTGGGGGGCTCCGGGGGACCCGGTGGACCTGGAGAGGGGAGCGGGATGCCTCAATCGGAGGACCGATCCTCCGAGGCTCTGGCGCGCGTGCGGGACAACCTGGCGAGCGCCCAGTATCTGTCGCGGCCGAGACCGGGCAAATGTTAGAATAAACTTGGCCGTGACAGTAAGTTAAATTATTTTGGTTTGTTTTAATGCTACATATATTAAGGCTCGCTGTTTTATTTCAGAGTTTGGCTGCCAATTGTCTGTCTGCTTTGTTGCCTTTTTCATAGAAGGTCTGGTTTGTCCACCTCATTGCTTTCTCGGTGTCTTCTATCACTATACCTTTAAGTTCTGATCTATCTTTATCATCATGGCTCTAACGGGATCAGTTGGATTTTGTTGATAAATCTCTTCGTTATTACTAATGCTATAATTGAGGCTGTTTATCCTCTTTATTTTCTCCCTTTTCCTATAAGAGGCAATGCAGATTACCTTGCCCCTTAGAGTGGCTTTGTGCGCTGCCCATAGTGTGCAGTCGCTGACTTGGCCGTTGTCGTTTAGTGAGAAATAATCTCACATGTCAGTTTCTATGGCTTTTTTGGTTTTTGGTATCCTGAGCAGAAGGTCGTTCATACGCCAGAGTGTGCCTGTCAGCCTCTGGTGCATGTCTCTTATGGTTAATGATACCGGGGCGTGGTCTGACCATGTTATATTGTCTATATCTGCTTTTGTTATCCGGCCAGCCAATTCTCTAGATATAAGGATTGTATTGTATGTCTTTATTGTATTGTATGTCTTTATTTATAAAGCGCCATTAATGTACATAGCGATTCACAGCAGTTATACACGTGGTAATCAAATAAATAACAGATAATATAAATAACAGATCATGGGAATAAGTGCTTTAGACATAAAAGTAACATTAAGGAAAAGGAGTCCCTGCCCCGAGGAACTTACAGTCTAATTGGTAGGTAGGGAGAATGTACAGAGACAGTAGGAGGGAGTTCTGGTAAGTGCGTCTGCAGGGGGCCAAGCTTTATGTATCATGTGTTCAGAATATCCACAGTGCTATTCATATGCTTCTTTAAGCAAGTGCGTCTTGAGTTGGGTTAAAGGTGGATAGAGAGGGTGCTAGTCGGGCACTGAGGGGAAGGGCATTCCAGAGGTGTGGGGCAGTTAGTGAAAAAGATTTAAGGTGGGAGAGGGCTTTAGATACAAAGGGGGTAGAAAGAAGACATCCTTGAGAAGAACGCAAGAGTCTGGATGGTGCATAACGAGAAATTAGGGCTGAGATGTAAGGAGGGGCAGAAGAGTGTAAAGCTTTAAAAGTGAGGAGAACAATGGAGTGTGAGATGTGGGATTTGATCGGAAGCCAGGAGAGGGATTTCATGAGGGGAGATGCTGAGACAGATCTCGGAAAGAGTTGAGTGATTCTGGCAGCAGCGTTTAGGATAGATTGTAGGGGAGACAGGTGAGAGGTAGGAAGGCCGGACAGCAGGAGGTTACAGTAATCAAGATGGGAGAGAATGAGGGCCTGAGTCAGAGTTTTAGCAGTCGAGCAACAGAGGAAAGGGCGTATCTTTGTTATATTGCGGAGGAAAAAGCGACAAGTTTTAGAAATGTTTTGAATGTCAGGGGCGAATGTGAGAGAGGAGTCCAGTGTGAACCCTAGGCAGGGTGCTTGGGCTACTGGGTGAATGATCGTAGTTCCAACAGTAATGTGGAAGGAGGTAGTAGGGGTAGGTTTGGGAGGAATTATGAGGAGCTCTGTTTTAGCCATGTTGAGTTTAAGGCGGCGGAGGGCCATCCAGGATGATATAGCAGAGAGACATTCAGAAACTTTGGTTTCTACAGCAGGTGTAAGGTCGGGTGTTGAAAAGTATATTTGTGTGACGTCAGCATAGAGGTGATAATTAAACCCAAAAGATGTTATTAGGTCACCTAGAGAGAGTGTATACAGAGAAAAGAGAAGAGGTCCCAGGAAGGAGCCCTAGGGTACCCCCACAGAGAGATCAATAGAGGAGGAGGAGGTGTTAGCAGAAGAGACACTGAAAGTACGATGGGAGAGGTAAGAGGAGATCCAGGATAGAGCTTTGTTCTGAATACCAAGAGTATAGAGAATGTGAAGGAGAAGAGGGTGGTCCACGGTGTCAAATGCTGCAGAGAGGACGAGTAATATGAGCAGAGTGTAATGACCTCTGTCTTTGGCAGCATGGAGGTCGTCAGTTATTTTAGTGAGGGCTGTTTCCGTGGAGTGAGCCAGATTGTAGAGGGTCTAGGAGAGAATAGGTGTTGAGAAAATGGAGCAAGTGAGAGAATACAAGACGTTCAAGGAGTTTAGAGGCAAAAGGCAGGAGGGAGACAGGTCGATAGTTAGAAAGACAGGTAGGGTCAAGCTTGCTGTTTTTGAGTAATGGTATGACTGTTGCATGTTTGAAGGAGGATGGAAAGGTTCCAGAGCAGAGGGAGGAGTTAAAAATGTGTGTGAGCGTAGGGATTATAGTAGGAGCAAGAGGTTTTAGGAGATGGGAGGGAATGGGGTCAAGAGGGCAAGTGGTAGAGGGAGAAGAGGCGATCAACAGCGACACATCCTCCTCTGAGACAGTGGAAAAAGAGTCAAGGAAGGCAGGAGGAGATTTAGGAAGAGGTGTAGGATGGGAAGAAGAAAAAGAGGGGATGTTCTGACGTATGGATTCCACCTTTTCCTTAAAATAGTCAGCAAAGTCCTGAGCAGAGATGGAGGAAGGAGAGGCAGCTGAGGGTGGTTTGAGTAGAGTATCAAAGACAGAGAACAGTCGGCGTGGGTTAGACTTGTGCATGTTGATTAGTGAAGAAAAGTAGGCTTGTTTAGCTTGCGAGAGGGCAGAGTTGAAACAGGATAGCATAAATTTGTAGTGAAGGAAGTCTGCGAGAGTATGAGATTTCCTCCAGAGGCGTTCAGAGGAACGAGTGGAGGAATGCAGCATGCGCGTGTGGGAATTTAACCAGGGTCTAGGGTTAGAAGGGCGAGTGCGGCAGAGAGAAAGCGGGGCATGTAGATCAAGAGAGAAGGACAAGGCAGAGTTGTAGTTCCTGACCAGGTTGTCAGGGTCTGTAGCAGAGCTGAGAGAGGAGAGGGAGGAGTGTAAAGTGGACTCAAAGTCAGGTAAGTGAATAGAGCGCAGGTTTCTGCAAAACCAGGGGAGGTAGACGGAGGTGGAGAAGGGGATAAGCGAGAATGAAATGAGGTGATGGTCAGAGAGAGGAAAAGGGGAAATTGAGAAATCGGAGAGAGAGAAGTTTTTAGTGAAAACCAGATCTAATTAGTGGCCATCCTTGTGGGTGCTGGCTGCAGTCCACTGTTGAAGGCCAAAAGAAGAGGTTAGAGAGAGAAAGTGGGAAGCCCAAGGGAGGGGGGGGGGGTCATCAATGTGGCAGTTGAATTCCCCAAGGAGAAGAACAGGGGAGTCTGAGGAGAGAAAGAAAGAGAGCCAGGATTCAACGTGAGAGAGAAAGGCAGAAGGGGGATGAGTAGAGGTAGGTGGGCGATAGATGACCGCCACGTGGACCGGGAGAGGAGAGAAGATCTGGACTGTGTGAACCTCAAAGGAGGGAAAAGCAAGAGAGGGGGGAATAGGAAGAGTTCGGTAACGGCAGAGAGAGGAGAGCAGGAGCCCCACGCCTCCACCCCTGCAATCAGGGCACGGAGTGTGGGAGAAGGAAAGGCCACCGTAGGAGTGGGCAGCTTCCAGAGCACAGTCAGACTGAGTGAGCCAGGTCTCAGTTATAGCAAATAGAAGCAGGGAGTGAGAGAGAAAGAAGAAATGCACAGAGAGGAACTTGTTAGAGAGGGTGCGGGCATTCCAAAGGGCACAGGAGAAAGGGAGAGAGGAGGGAGGGTGGCAGGGGATGGGTATGAGGTTGGAGGGGTTAACACAAGAAGGAGTAGAAGTTGCATGTGGGAGGCAAGGAAGAGAGCAAGTAGAAATAAGGCACGGACCAGGATTGGGAGAGATATCCCCAGAAGCAAGGAGGAGAAGCATGGAAAGAAAGAGAATGTGTGAGGATGAATTTTAGGGGTGTGTTTTAGTGCAGGGTGTATAGTTGTGTTGTGTGGTGATAGAGGGCGCAGGTAAGAAAGGAGTTCATGTGAACTGAGAAGTGGGGAAGAAAGGAGAGATGGAGATATACACTGGCGACACACTTTATTCGAGCTCGGCTAGTCCCACAAATTCGGGTATACCCGGGTGTATTGAGGTTTGTGACTGTTTTCTGCCCGAGTGCATTGAGTTATTTTCCAGGCAGGGATTGAAGCATTTTATTCCCTCTGGCTGCAATACTGCACAGTATATATATATATACTGCATTACAATTCATGAATTTATGCCATCTGGTAGACACGCGAAGCATTGCAGCCTATTAAATCCTAATCATTATCATTTAACAGATCAGCCACCCATCAGCCAGGCATGAACCCAGGCTGGGAAGGCAAATGCAACGGGGCTTGTCAGAGGTGAGGAGCGGCGCATTCCAGGTATCTGCCAGGTACATACCGGGTATTTGCTCGAATAAAGTGTGTCGGTGCAGTATGAATAGAGTTAGAGACATAAGGATATAGTCAATGCGGGTGTATTGCCTATGTGGGGCTGAGTAGAAGGTAAATCCTTTGGTTATGGGGTTCATTAATCTCCAAGAGTCGACCAACCCGCTCGTTTTTATGTTTTGTTTAAGGGCAATTGAGCTCCTCAATCTCGAGTGGTGCTCTTTGCTCGTGAGTCTCGCCTTGTCTTTAGTTCAATCTATAACTGTGTTAAGATCACCTCCAATTATTAAGTAGCCCTTCTTGTTCTGGTTTATTATGTCTAAGGCCTCATTGATGAAGCTCTCCTGGTCGGTATTAGGGGCGTATAGGCATACTAGCGTTAGTTCAGCTGTGCCCAGTTTGCCTGAAACAATTAGCATTCTGCCGATCTTATCTCTTTTTATTTTTTCTACTTCAAAGGGGACGCTGGTTCTAATCAGGATGGCTACTCCTGCTTTTTTAATCTATCGCTGGTGAGTGGAAGATTTGGTGGAAATTCCTATCTTTTAACCGGACCGTATCTTCTCTATTTAGATGTGTTTCCTGAATCATATGTATGTCGCTTTGCCTAGCTTTGAGATCCCTAAACAATAGTCTCCTTTTCATGGGTGAGTTTAGTCCCTTTACATTCTGGGTGTTTAGCTTTAGTAATTTAGCCATGTACTTGTGTAAGATATCTTGCGTAGGTAAGCGTTACGGACATCTTTTTGTTATTGGGTGTCCTTTGAGGGTTTACAGGTTGCCTAGATCCTATTTTAGCTTGTTTTTTGGTTGTCTCTCTTCAGGTGTATACAAGTGTGTATTGATTGGGATGGAATGGGGGGTGTGGGGTAGAACTAAAATAACCTTGGGGGGTTTTAACCTGGTATGGGGTAGGGCCCTCTGTTGCTTTGGGCCTATGACTCTGCTTTTAGGGTGTTTGGGACATGCAGAGTCAAGAAAAAGTGAAGGGTGTGTGTGGGGTGCAATGTGGTACTTGCAGTCTGAAAGGTTGCGAACGTATACAGTCAGCGTCTCTGCTTGGACCCGCATCGGTTGTCCGGTTTGTTGGGTGACGTTCCTTTCTAGTGAGACAAAATGGAACTAGAACACATATATAAAGAGATAAAACACAACAGTCAAACTTTTGGAACAATCATAACGTAAAATGGAACACGGTTACATTGTTAGTTAAGCTAAACAAAGTCTTTAGAGGAATAATAATGGCTTATTCCTGCTTCTATCAAGTGTTTAGTTGTTCTACTCTCTTTTTCTCTCCCTCGTGCCCCCCGTTGCTCGCAACCTTCTATTTGAACCGGCATAGAAAGTCCGGGGTGGGTGCACCAAGTGGGATGAGCCTGTCTCTCCTATGCTCTCAGAGCTTTGTCAAGTTCAGGCTACCAAGCCTCAGTGTTTGAGGCATGGTAAGTTATCTTGGGTTCCTTGGCACTCTGGACCACATTTCTCGTCTCGGCTGTGGGCGTGTCCTCGTTGTGCCGCTCTTTAATTCCTCTGGAATCTCTAGGCCCATCGTGGACATGAATTCCGGTCCTTCCTCTGGGGTTCTTAAGGTGGCTTGTTTTCCCTTGTGTGAAGCTTGGAGGCGGAAGGGGAAGCCCCACCTGTACCTGACGTCCTTACTTCTCAGGTAGCTTGTGATTTCTGAGTTCGCGTCTTTTGGCGATTGTTGTTGGTGCGAGGTCTGAGAAGATCTGTAGTTCTGCATTTTCAAAGGTGATCTTGTCTAGGTTTCTGACGTTGTTGAATATTTCCTCTTTGATGGTATAATAGTGGAGCCTTGTAATTATATCTCTGGGCCCTCTGTTTTCCAGTCCCAGCTTAGCGTTGGTAGCTACAGGGAGGATACTCTGGAATAGTCTGTTGAGGTAGGGCTTGATTTCTTCATTGGGGACTGACTCTGGAATGTTACAGATTCTGAGATTGTTCCTCTGAGATCTATTCTCTGCCTCTTCTTGGGCATCCTGGAGTCGGGCAATCTGTTCTTTTATTTGGGATATTTCTCCGTCGGTCTCCACTTGCTTTTCGGTGACCTCCTTCACAGCTACCTCCAGTCCTGTTGTCCTTTCTTTCACCTCCACGACCCTGGTATGGAGGCTCTGCATTGCGCTTTGCAGCTCCTCGTGGAACGCCTGCTTTATTTCTTTAACTCAGGCTTTTAGCTCATTTCTGATGTCTGGGCTTAGCTCTGCATCGGAGTCCGAGTCCATTTACTCTGGATCTAGGGCTTTTGCTGCTTTACCTTTGCCTGTTAGTGAGGGCGTAACGCTTCTTTTCGTGAAGAACATGGAGGCTTCTGGTTTACCGGACTTTCTGGGGGGAGCCATGTCGCCGGCGCTCAGCTGGAGGGTGTGCGAGTGTATCAGTCCTCAATCTTTCTTTTTATGCTTTATTTGTCTGCGTTAGGTTATAGAAACTCGGAGAAAATCTTGTTCTTCTTCTGGGCTTATTTCAGTACCACAGTTGCATCTCCTCACTTGGACATTTTGCTAATGCATGGGTCTAAGTGCATAAACCCTGGTTCTTAAGAGTTTTCGTCGGAGGTTGGAAGAGAGGAGGGGAGAGGGGGGGAAGGGGGCGTCCATGTGACCGGCTGCTCAGCACTTAGTTTCAGGTTTTGATGTTCAGATAGTGCACGTGTTATGTAGCTTGATGTTCAGTCCATTTTATTTAATAGATATCTACTGCACCGACACACTTTATTCGAGCAAATACCTGGTATGTACCTGGCAGATACCTGGAATGCGCCACTCCTCCCCTCTGACAAGCCCCGTTGCATTTGCCTTCCCAGCCTGGGTTCATGCCTGGCTGACGGGCGGCTGATCTGTTAAATGATAATGATTAGGATTTAATAGGCTGCAATGCTTCGCGTGTCTACCAGATGGCATAAATTCCTGAATTGTAATGCAGTATATATATATATACTGTGCAGTATTGCAGCCAGAGGGAATAAAATGCTTCAATCCCTGCTTGGAAAATAACTCAATGCACTCGGGCAGAAAACAGTCACAAACCTCAATACACCCGGGTATACCCGAATTCGTGGGACTAGCCAAGCTCGAATAAAGTGTGTCGCCAGTGTATACATATATATTTAGGCACTGTACCGTGTATAAGTTTCACTGGATGTGCACTGAGCTCTGTCTGTGTTTTATGTTCTGTCAGTAGGGTCTCCCACAGATCACTCTGGGTTATCCTCTCTTCCCTCAGTCACAGATCACCGGCGGCCACCAAAGTGTGCAATGTATAAAATGTTTAATTCTTTGCTTTAGGGTTCAATGTCTATTTGCTGTGGTCACTTGTTGGGGGGAGAGAGGGGGGGCACTCTCGTATCTTCACTCTTGGCTGGAGTTGCTCTGAGGTGGGTCTGATGTGGGGACTGGGGGGGGGGGGGGGGAGGCAGACTCCCCTCTGCCAGCTTTCCTTAAATGTGCAGACTGAGTGGCCTCTGCAGGGCCTCTGCAGGGAGCTGACCACTGAGGCACCGTTTGCAGACCGGAGGTGGGGGGTGAACCAGATGTCCACAGCATACTCTCTTCCGTCACAGTGTTGTGATACATGCATTATTTGAATGTTTTTATTCTAAGTGTACATTTTTAAGCCCTATAAAAGTTATGTTTTTAAGATTGGTCTGCACTATGGATACTTTTCCTTCTTTACATATACCACTGTTGCTGAGATTGGAGGTGTTCACCCCATCCGGAATAGGAGTTCCTCTTCTCGTCCAGAAATTGTTTCCAATTGCCCGTTTTTTATCTACATCTTGTGAGTAGGCTGTGCATATGAGCCAAGACATATCACATAGCGAATTCACAATTGTTTTATTGTCTACACTTAGATTGTTCTTTTGTTTTATTTCCCTTTATGCTCCGCCTGGATTGCGAACGGCATGACCAATCATGAGCCAGACCTGGTGCCCTACTCCTGGCAGTACTTAAAGGCAGGACCGCCCTAAATGTAGTAGTATCCTTCTCCCATTGAGGAAGGCAGATCACACAACAGGGAGCCTGAGATTAGGGCCTTCCCTTGTACTCTTCCCTCCGGGGGATATAGAGTACGGACCATATCTCTGCCTCTGCTAGGGAGATGGGGAAGAGCTAGGACGGCTGCGGGTGCCCTTGGTTTATAGTGGCGGTCCAGGGACCATCCTTCAGTGAGAGCTGAGAGTGCTGCATCGGGCAGAAGCCTGCCGTGTAACTGTGCTGTACAGAAGACAAACAGTTCTTGTTGTTATATACCTCCTGCCTGGTTATTAATACCATTTAAATGAACACAGAATTGTGTAGTTTTTTTCCATTTATAACTCGTGTTAGTGAAAATAAATGATTAGAGTAATATTATTTATAATAGCCATACTGTGAAAATAATATATTTTGTTAGTCTATATTATTAAATATCCGTCCTGGGACAAATACGTTTTGGTTGAAACATAGCAATTTAATGTTGTGCTAACTATGACAGACTAACTAAGGTTTACAACAAAAGACAGGGGTGCCCAATGCTACATCAAATTGACAAAACATATACATGGTAATAAGTATAAAGTTTAAGTCTGCATGCCAAACGTTCACAGTTTTAGTATTAGGACCTGCATTTTTGGTTATACCTTGACGTTTCGTATGCACCTAGATGTGGTCAGGCATTCTTGGAAGGGAGAACCTTAGATCAGCCCAAGACAGTCAGGAGAGACATTACAACCAAAATGCTCGCATAAGAGTGTTTCACCCGGGGGACCAGGTAATGTTATTACCCAGTTGTGAGAGCAAACTCCTAGCAAGGTGACATGGCCCATTCAAAGTACTCTGCCGCACCGGTGATGTGGATTACGAGATCTCTGAATCAGGGTCCAGGAAGGGTAATCAAATTTACCATGTGAACTTGCTGAAACCCTGTAAGGTGCAGAGGTCTCTGTTCATACACCCGGTGGAAGAGGAAACAGACCTGGATCCTGAGCCCCCACAGGGGAACACCGTTGGTGAGGATCAAATCCCTATGGGTAGCCAGTTGTCCACTGAACAAAAAGGGGACTTGTTAGAAATATTTAAACAATTCAATTATTTTTTTTCTGATTTACCAGGGCAAACGTATTTAGTTTCACATGTGATAGAGACAGCACCTTGAGTAAAAGTACTTTCTCGTAACAGGTTGCCTGAAAGCCGTTAGGCCCTTGTAGAGAAGGAGGTACAAGACATGTTAAATTTAGGTTTGATTGAGGTGTTGTCCAATAGTTATGGTCCCTAAACCATATGGGAAGGTAAGATTTTGTGTAGACCTTTGAATGGTCAATGTGATATCCAAGTTTGATGCATATTCGATGCCAAGGGTGGACGAGTTAATCGACGCCCTTGGTACAGCGGAGTATATATCCATGCTGGACCTAACAAAAGGATACTGGCAGATACCTTTAGAGGAGTGCAAAACCGCCTTTGCCACTCCCATAGGTTTATACCAGTTTGTGACAATGCCATTTGCACTGCATGGAGCCTCAGCCACTAATGTATAAAGTGCTGAGACCTCACAGGGCTTATGCCGCAGCCTATGTAAATAACATTGTCATTTATAGTAAACACTGGCGGGCCCTTCTAAATAGGTTGAAAGCGGTCCTCAGGTCTCTAGAGAGGCAGGGCTTACAGCAAACCCTCAGAAATGTGCCTTAGGTAAGGCGGAAACCAAGTAGTTGGTTTATGCAGTGGGAGGTGTAAAAGTAAGGCCACTAGCCGACAAGGTAGCTGCCCTGAAAGAAGTTCCGACCCCCCCGAACAAAAACAGACACGCTCTCTGTTGGGTTTAGCAGGGTACTATCGGCGGTTCATCCCTAACAAATCTGAAGTTGCAGCACCACTAACCGACCTCACAAAAATGTGGGCCCCTACACACAAGTGGTATGCTCGAGGGAGTGCCAGAGAGCCTTTGAGGAAGTAAAACGGTGTGTATCAGAGGGTCCTGTCCTTAAAATCACAGACTTTAATAGGCCTTTTATTGTACAAACCGATGCATCAGAGATAGGGCCAGGGGCAGTGCTGTCATAACAGTTTGAGGGAGTAAAACATCAGATCCTTTTTCTGCGTAGGAAATTGTTCCAGACAGAAAAAAACTACTCAATGATTGAGAAGGTGTGCCTCGCAGTAAAGTGGGCAATTGAGGCCTTGAAGCATTGCCTGGCAGGAGTCCATTATACTTTGGTGACACACCATGCTCCATTAAAGTGGTTATATACAATGAAAGACTCCAATGCTAGGTTGACCAAGTGGTATATGGCCCTTTAACCCTTCTTGTTTGAGATTCAGCACAGGCCTGGAAAGGAAAATGTGAATGCCGATTTCTTCTCTAGAGAAGGGGTGGATGTTCGGGCTTCAGCCATGCGTGTCCCCAACCACACACTAACAGGGGAGGAATGTAAAAGCACTATGCCTGGCAGACCTATGTTTAGGTCTGCAGTGCAGCAGTTACCAGGTTAAATTTCAGCTGGAAAAAAGTTTGGTTAATTGGTCAGGTTCCAGCTACCTCATTAAGGGGCTTTAAAAACGCAGGCTGCTCACACATGCCTGGCTGTCTCAACCAGTGAGATACTGGAACGCTGGAGTAAAACTGCTTGCTACAAGGTCTGACTTTTCCTATGATATATCGTTGCTTATTGCTACTCTGGACCTTAAACAGCCCTTGCGGGGAAAAGGGTAAAGCCCTGCTCAGGACTTATTTTCTGTTTGTTTGCATATGCAGAAAAGAAGCTGTATGATTTTTGTATGCAATATTTGGAGGCTGAATAAACAAGCCCATTCTAAGAAACCCACGTGTTGTTGCATTGACCCTGCAACAACAATGAAGTTGAGATTTCCATGTATCAATGTGAGCGCTGAGGGAGTAAAATCATAAAAAAGGTTGTAACGCAATTTTTATAAAGTTTCATAAAAATTGATGAATCAAAGTCCCCCTATTTTAATAGTCCTAACATTATGGGCATAAGGGGATTTTCCTTCAGATGGCCGGAACAGAGGGTAACACTCAAGATTGTAATTGTGGTACTTCAGAAATGTTTGGCAGGAAATTCCTGTGAGTAAGCCATGCATAATTTAGCCCCGGACTTGTAAGACATCCCGCTGACATTGTCCCAGGATGTCTGGAAAAGTCCGAAGTTAAAAAGGTTCCAACGTCATACTGCTGCGACACACTTTATTCGAGCAAATGCCCAGTTTGTACCTGGCAGATACCTGGAATGCGCCGCTCCTCACCTCTTGCATGCTGCGTTGCGTTTGCCTTCCCAGCCACGGTTCATGCCTGGCTGACGGGGGCCTGATCTGTTAAATGATAATGATCAGGATTTAATAGGCTGCAATGCTTCTCGTGTCCACCAGATGGCATAAATTCATGAATTGTAATGCAGTATATATATATATATATATATATATATATATATATATACTGTATAACAACAACCCCTATAAGCCCTAACATACAGTACTGTACACATACAGTACTGAATATGCACATACATAAATGATACTACTGTATGGGCGGCGGGGGCGAGATGTGTTTGCAGCAGAGAGAGATCCGCTGCTCTCTCTCTGCGCAAACATCCGCACATTAAAAATTATTTGAAATACATTTTTATTGATAGTGTAGGTGTGCAGGGGGTCTCCGGAGCTGAACCGCGTTGGTTTCAGGTCTGGGAACCCCCTGCTCCCCGAGATACAGCACCCTTTAGGGGGTGCCGGTATCCCTCTGCTTGGTTTAAAGGGCCCGACCACGTGTTCGCGGCCTGTAAACCAAGCAGAGCAGAGGGATACCGGCACCCCCTAAAGGGGCCTGTATCTCGGGGAGCAGGGGGTCCCCAGACCTGAAACCAGTGCGGTTCTGCTCTGGAGACCCTCTGCACATCTACACTATCAATAAAACACATACAGTATACAGTATAAATAAACACTCGTTCTTTACCTTAGCGGCTATGCGCTATGGTAAAGAAGCAGCATTTCTGTATTTTAATAATATTGTACAGTGAGCAGGGGGTTCCCTGAGCCAGAAATTAATGCTCAGGGACCCCCCCTGCTCCTGCTCAATATTATTAAAAATACAGAAATGCTGCTTCATTACCATAGCGGATAGCCGCTAAGGCAATGAAGGGGTTAACCCACCGTGCCCGCTTTATTGTGTGTAGTGGGGATGGGTGAGGGGGGTATTTCGCCCTTGGTGTGAGTTTAGGACTTGCGGGGGGGTTGCGGGTGCACTTAACCCCTTCACGACCGTAGCAGTTAATACCGCTACGGTCATGAAGGGGTTAAGCCATCCCGCTACCCCCCCGCAAGCCCTAAACAAGCACCGTTGGGGCTAATACCCCATTCACCCACCCCCGCCACCCACAATAAAAAAAAATACACACACACAGCAGCCGCCAAAAAAAAAAAAAATCTAAATAAATAAATAAATGACAATAAATACATTTGAAATACATTTTTATTGATAGTGTAGATGTGCAGGGGGTCTCGGGAGCTGAACCGCGTTGGTTTCAGGTCTGGGAACCCCCTGCTCCCCGAGATACAGCCCCCTTTAGGGGGTGCCGGTATCCCTCTACTTGGTTTAAAGGGCCCGACCACGTGAAGGGTGGGTATCGGGCCTGTGTGGCTTAACCCCTTAATCGCCTTTGCGGTTATTATCTGATAAGGTGTTTAAGGGGTTAATTGATATCTGAATGTAATTGCAATGTATTGGCTTTTGATTTTTGTTTACTTGGTTGTAGGGCAGTATGCTTTTGATAACCCTTCTACATTTATTTGTACTGTATATTGGTTTATCATGGGTGTGTATATAACGTGTGTGTATATATATATATATATATATATATATACTGTATATATCTCTCTCTCTGTCTCTCTGTATATATATATATATACAGTATATATATATATATATATATAGCAAAGAATGACCTAGGCGCACATGTGCAGGGGAAGAGAAAAGAAAAAAGAGGAAAAAATCATAGGGCAGTATATTAATACAAACAGATTAGAAATCGGTAAGATATGCACTTACACTAGTAAGATCAATAAAGGCCTTTAATCCACTTAGGGACTCTCGAACTCAGCTCCTGTAGTTCATCTGTTTCTTGGCTCCTGGATCTTGGGAAGGGCTTATCCTGAAGGCTCCTTGCAGCAGTCACGTTGAGTCTGTTTTAGCAGACTATACCTTGATGTGGATCTCGTATAAGGGGATGGGTAGGGAATAAAAGGAGAAACATATGTGTAAAACCTTTTAATAAAACATCTAAGGGTAAAAAACAAAGGTATTTAACTCACATTCTATGAGTTAAAAACGGGCAGTAGAGAGTGTTTTGCGAGTCTCTCACACTCGTGGTATAGAACGCCGACTTCCAGACCTCCTCACACCGGCGAGTGCTTCCGCATCAGGTGATCCGGTCTTGTACGGCTCTCGCGAGATTTCCCTCTGTGTAATTCACTGCCAATGCTCCGTTCGGCTCACACTTATGGAATGTAGCATTGGAACACGATATGTCAGGCGAACAACAAGGACTTTGAAGACAAGAATGGGAGAGCCCCTGTATATAAGACCAGCTTTCAGCCCAGTGTTTGCAGCTACGCAAACACTCTCCCCCTCCTCAACTTCATCTTGAGTTGAGGGGGAGAGTGTTTGCGTAGCTGCAAACACTGGGCTGAAAGCTGGTCTTATATACAGGGGCTCTCCCATTCTTGTCTTCAAAGTCCTTGTTGTTCGCCTGACATATCGTGTTCCAATGCTACATTCCATAAGTGTGAGCCGAACGGAGCATTGGCAGTGAATTACACAGAGGGAAATCTCGCGAGAGCCGTACAAGACCGGATCACCTGATGCGGAAGCACTCGCCGGTGTGAGGAGGTCTGGAAGTCGGCGTTCTATACCACGAGTGTGAGAGACTCGCAAAACACTCTCTACTGCCCGTTTTTAACTCATAGAATGTGAGTTAAATACCTTTGTTTTTTACCCTTAGATGTTTTATTAAAAGGTTTTACACATATGTTTCTCCTTTTATTCCCTACCCATCCCCTTATACGAGATCCACATCAAGGTATAGTCTGATAAAACAGACTCAACGTGACTGCTGCAAGGAGCCTTCAGGATAAGCCCTTCCCAAGATCCAGGAGCCAAGAAACAGATGAACTACAGGAGCTGAGTTCGAGAGTCCCTAAGTGGATTAAAGGCCTTTATTGATCTTACTAGTGTAAGTGCATATCTTACCGATTTCTAATCTGTTTGTATTGATATACTGCCCTATGATTTTTTCCTCTTTTTTCTTTTCTCTTCCCCTGCACATGTGCGCCTAGGTCATTCTTTGCTATACATTCCCAGCGGCGTTGTGGAGCCGCAGACCTAACTTGGCTGCAAGTCTGTAGGGTTAGTAGATTGTAAGGGTATATACCGTTTATTGATTGATTGGCTGAGTGTGTTTTTTTAATTTATTTTAACCATATTCAACATATTGTTTTATATCTGCGCTGTTGTTTTTTGTCTGTATATATATATATATAGTTGCATGATGAAGCCACAGTACAAATTCATGGGTGAAGGGTGGGTATCGGGCCTGTGTGGCTTAACCCCTTAATCACCTTTGCGGTTATTATCTGATAAGGTGTTTAAGGGGTTAATTGATATCTGAATGTAATTGCAATGTATTGGCTTTGTATTTGCTATGTATATTGTGGACAAGACAAGGATTTTGCTGGCAACGGACACTTCGTATTGATGAGGTCAGTAGTACTTTATTTATTTGTATATGCTAGTTAATGTTTTTAATAATGGGCAATTAATCTATTATTCATATCTGGATAATAGTTATTTTGCACATTATTGTACTGTAGGTGTTGGGGGGGAGGGTGTATTTATTGAATGTATAGGCCAGGTTTATTTTTTTTACATTTAGGGTTTGATTCCGTGGTTTTGCGTGGGGCCTATGGAGACCACCTGTGGGTATCCTCGGGTATCCTAAAGGGTAGCAGGCTGGTGGTTCCACGGGTGACACATGCGGGGATGACGATGTGTGGTCCCACTTCTGTGGGGGCACCTCCGACCCGTAGTCTGCGGGCATGACGATGTGTGGTCCCACTTCTGTGGGGGCACCGCGGACCCATAGTGAGCACCCGTGAGTTCCCCAGACCCCCATGGGAACCACCCGAGGCCCCGCAGACACCTGTGGGTTTGACCCGGGGCTCCCAGACATCCTTGGGCCTACCGTGGGGACCCAATTGTGGCCCACGGTGACCCAAGGAGACCAACTGAGGGCCATGGTGCTGGCAGGATCCAACAGCAGGCCTCCAGAACCTGTGGAATGCTGCTGGTAAACTGTAGGTCTGTCCAGGTGCCCTGCCAGCCCACCGGGGACTAGCGTGGGGCTGCGTTATGAACCCTGTATGTAAAAGGATAAATCTTGTATTTATGGGGGGGGCACAGGGGGTGGGTAATGTATTTAATAAATATAATGCTGTTTATTGTGGGTCATTGTACTGTTTTTAGTGTGGGTACTGGGGGTGGGGTGTTTCCCCAACGGTATGTGGGTAGGCCTCCCTTGTGGGTACTGACTGGGTGGTTAGGCCTCACGGGGGGGGGGGGGTTAGTGTGGGAGGGTATGTAGGCATCCCGAGTGGTGGGTGAGGGTGGGTTAACCCCTTCATGACTGTAGCGGTTAATAACCGCTATGGTGATTAAGGGGTTAGGGGACATTACTTTGTACTGTATGTTTTAATTTTTGTGTCTGTTTTGCAGAAGCGGAGGTTCCATGGCCAGGATGGGGGGGGGGGTAACGGTATGTGGGTAGGGGGTGAGGGTGGTTAGACCTCACAGTATGCACATTGGGTCCCCCCCCCCTCCCCACATTTACATACACTGCACTGACAGCAGGGAGGGAGATTTACTGGTAACAGAAACATCTCTCTGCCTTCAGTGTAATCTGTTTAAAGCCCCCTCCCCCCTAATGTGTGTTTCTGTAAAATCTCTCTCCCTTCAGTGTAATCTGTTTAACAGAAACATTAGGGGGGAGGGGGCTTTAGGCCTTTACATCTCTCTCCCTTCAGTGTAATCTGTTTAACAGAAACATTAGGGGGGAGGGGGCTTTAGGCCTTTACATCTCTCTCCCTTCAGTGTAATCTGTTTAACAGAAACATTAGGGGGGAGGGGGCTTTAAACAGATTACACTGAAGGCAGGGAGATACAGGGAATGTACTGTATTGTTCATCATGTACATTGCAATGCTGTGTATAAAGTATAAGGTTTTTTACAATTAGATAGATGTAATCCTTGGTATTGTAAGGGTTAGCTTTGGTTTTAAATTGTGTTTTCTGGTTGGTACTTACAGTATATATTGATTTTGGTTTACTTGATTGGTTAAAATAGTTGACTTGTTTGGAAGTGTTTGTATTTACTGGTAGAGTAGCTTGCAATTATATTGTTAACATTCATTTGCAGAATGAATATGGTGCATAGATTTTATGCATCATTTATACAATGTAAATGCAATGTACTGTGTGGATTGGAATGTTATGTTTTATATTGTAAAATCAGTTACGATTATTAAATGGATTATTATTATTGTCTGTATAGAGAAGCGTTATCTGTAGGACAGTATGATTTTGATAACCATTCTACATGTATTTGTATATTGGTTCATGTGTGTATATATACTGTATACTGTATACAGTATATATATATATATATATATATATGTATATATGTATACACAGTATATACTGTATATGTATAGGGATTGTTATTATGTATATATATCCAGTATATATATCCAGTATATATATCCAGTATATATTTATTTCTCTTCATGTATTTATTTATTTATTTAGATTTATTTATTAATTGTGGGGCTGCTGTGTGTGTGTATTTTTTTTATTGTGGGTAGCGGGGGTGGGTGAATGGGGTATTATCCCCAACGGTGCTTGTTTAGGGCTTGCGGGGGGGGGGGGGTAGCGGGAGGGCTTAACCCCTTCATGACCGTAGCGGTATTAACTGCTACGGTCGTGAAGGGGTTAAGTGCACCCGCAACCCCCCCGCAAGTCCTAAACTCACACCAAGGGCCAAATACCCCCCTCACCCATCCCCACTACACACAATAAAGCGGGCACGGTGGGTTAACCCCTTCATTGCCTTAGCGGCTATCCGCTATGGTAATGAAGCAGCATTTCTGTATTTTTAATAATATTGAGCAGGAGCAGGGGGGGTCCCTGAGCATTAATTTCTGGCTCAGGGAACCCCCTGCTCACTGTACAATATTATTAAAATACAGAAATGCTGCTTCTTTACCATAGCGCATAGCCGCTAAGGTAAAGAACGAGTGTTTATTTATACTGTATACTGTATGTGTTTTATTGATACTGTACATGTGCAGAGGGTCCCCAGAGCAGAACCGCACTGGTTTCAGGTCTGGGGACCCCCTGCTCCCCGAGATACAGGCCCCTTTAGGGGGTGCCGGTATCCCTCTGCTCTGCTTGGTTTACAGGCCGCGATCACGTGGTCGGGCCCTTTAAACCAAGCAGAGGGATACCGGCACCCCCTAAAGGGGGCTGTATCTCGGGGAGCAGGGGGTTCCCAGACCTGAAACCAACGCGGTTCAGCTCCCGAGACCCCCTGCACATCTACACAATAAATAAAAATGTATTTCAAATGTATTTATTTATTTATGTATTGCGGGGATGCTGTGTGATTATTTTTTATTGTGGGTAGTGGGGGGGGGGGTGAAGGGGGTATTAGCCCCAACGGTGCTTGTTTTGGGCTTGCGGGGGGTAGCGGGAGTGGTTAACCCCTTCACGACTGTAGCGGTATTAACTGCTACGGTCGTGAAGGGGTTAAGTGCACCCGCAACCCCCCCGCAAGTCCTAAACTCACACCAAGGGCCAAATACCCCCTTCACCCACCCCCGCTACCCACAATAAAGCGGGCACGGTGGGTTAACCCCTTCATTGCCTTAGCGGCTATACGCTATGGCAATGAAGCAGCATTTCTGTACTTTTAATAATATTGTGCAGGAGCAGGGGGTCCCCTGAGTTTAGATTTCTGGCTCAGGGAACCCCCTGCTCACTGTACAATATTATTAAAAATACAGAAATGCTGCTTCTTTACCATAGCGCATAGCCGCTAAGGTAAAGAACGAGTGTTTATTTACTGTATATACTGTATGTGTTTTATTTATACTGTACATGTGCAGAGGGTCTCCGGAGCTGAACCGCGTTGGTTGCAAATGTTTCTCTCCACTTCAAATTAATACACGCACAAAGTCCAGCAGGACTGAAGTGTCATGCCATAGAATATCCCACATTCTGTAAAAAGGGGGGCGATAAAATAAACATCATTTCCAGAAGGGAATCCTATTGGATTTTTGAATTAAAAACGCTCAGCCCCCATGGTTTAAATGTTGAATTCGATCTGTCAGCCTTCCTCAAATAGGGATCAATATATCATTTGATTAGCTAGATGCCCTTGTCCTTGTCTGCCGGCAATATCAGCCATTGTGTGTTAACTTGCCCAGCACTAATAACATTTCAATTTTATTTTAATTTTAGTTTTATTCACCAAATTTATTACCACAATTAAATTAAGATAAATTACAAATCTAGCTTCACAATCACATGTATATTACATTATGATATTTTTATTAATCACGGTATTTTAATTAAATTAAATTTTGTTTATCACAACAAATTAATAATAATTAAACACTAATTCACGATGCCACATTAAATACTGATATTATAATATCACCCAAATTATGTTTAACTCGCGCATTTGTGTTCTCCACCCCTCGAAATGTGTCTCTCTAAACAAATAGTTTTAAAAAAATTAGCTCACTACATTTACACAAGAGCTTGTTGACCATCAAGTCTCTGGTGTTAAGATACCCAATTGGGTTTGAGTATTCTATTTCTCTTAGTATATGCAAATCTGTGTGTCTTTTTGCATATGCTCCATATTGTAATTCTATCCATACTGATATTAGGGACATACAGTTCTTTATAAGGAAGGAGTATTTATCATTTTTAATATTTTCTTATAACATTCCTTTTGCACATTAATTTTCCCAAATCAATTTTCATCAATTAAATAACCAATGGATTTAAGTCCTATCACGAACACATGTCCCTGTGTCTAAGTATGGATGGGAGTAAAATACACAAAGTTTAATGATTATATAATTGTTGTAATATTGTATATGTATAAAATATTTGTGTTTAGTATTGCGCTTCATCTGTCAATGTGATTCAAAATGTCATGTTTCATGCCATCTGTCTAAAGCTGTTTAATGTTTTACAATTGATTTATATATGTATTCCCATAACGGAGGACTTTAAATTAGGGTGTATCCAAAAGACAATTACATCAACTATCCCAATTGAACTATATGGGGTATAAAAAGAAGCATAATCCCATGTAGCAACCATCCCTAACGAAGAAACCCATCAATAGGAGTTTCGAAACGCGTTGGAAAGGTTTTTGGCCACTCAGGGACACCATAGCAGTGAAATCCAGGCAGTGACGTCATCGGAGGAGACGATCGAGCGAACTCTGGCGGCAAGTAATCCACGAGTCCACGAGTATTGCAGCCGGTCCCCCCGCATCAACAGACGGACGCACCCCACGGCGAGCGGTGTCTTCTGGAGTTAAAGACCCTAAACCCTTGCACATATCCTACTCATGTCCGGTGAGTAGGATTTCAATTTTACCACGGCGGAGCAGCATATCTTCCTTAAGCACAAGCGCTTGGAAGTTTTACACTTCTTATCTGATTGATCAACTGTTTTATTAATTATTTCATATTCATTGTCATAAATTGTTTTAATAAATGCTCTCTATTTAATAAATGCTCTCAATTTATACATCATAGCATGTCCCTGGGTAATACACTATTGCAGTGTTTTTTGCCTTTTTTGTCTTCCTTTTCTGAGGTTTTCAGCTCAAAGAAAAGAACTGTTGCACAAGAATCCGTGTCATAGGCTACTGGTGCACAGGTGTGCCCTATCGGTGCTTACTTCCTGGTTCCGTCCTGGCTGGCTATTGGATGCTCTGCCTTTATATACCTTGCGTCTGCTCTCATTCCTTGCTGAGCATAGTCTAGTGTGATGCCGTGCCTTGCTGCATTCCAGTTCCTGTGACCTTGCCTTGCTGATTAACCTCGTTGCCTACCTTGCTTGTCTTTTGGATTCCGCACCTCTCCTCTCCTGATCCGGCTACGAACAACCATTCTCCCGTCTCCAGTCCTGACCTTGGCTAAGTACTCCAATGATCCGATATTCTCCTATCCTGAACCTTGCTACGTACCGCGACTATCCGATACTCTCCAACCCTGAACTTGACTACGCACTACGACAATCTGCAACTCTCCACTCCAGACCTGGCAGGTACTTACTCTAATCTCAAATCTATAACTCTGACCTGGCTTGAACGACTGCTCTACATCCTAGACGCGCCTGCGGGTCGGCATTAACCAATTTCCTACCTCAGCACCGCGGTCGCGCTTCGTTTGTGGTGAGCTACACGTTACAATAGGGCAATTAAAATATGTAGGATAAATAAGATATCCAGAGTGTGTGAGCACGCGAGACATAGAGAGCGCTAGACAGAGAGAGCGCGCGAGACAGAGAGACAGACAGAAAGAGACAGTGTGTGAGAGAAACAGAGAAGATTCAGAAAAGTGAGAGGCGGGGGGGGGGGGGTGACAGGTTGACTGACAGGGGGGTGGGTGATTGACAGGGGGGGTGACTGATGGGGGGGGGTGACTGACGGGGGGGGGGATGGGTGGCTGAGTGACCGACAGACTGACACATACATATACAGAAAAAAAAGAGTGCACACTCCTAGGGCATTTAGAGCATTATGAACAATTTATCAAAATAATTGACAACAAGGTCTGCTAGCAGTATAAAACACAATAAACATACAGAAATAAAAAGTCAAACCACTGGAGCTGATACCATGAATTGATAGATAAAAGCCTTGAGTGCTAAATGTTTCTGAGGATCAAATGAATGTAATTGAAAAATGTGCAGAAGCGTGTAAACGGCAATAGAGTCCCGTGTGGTTTAATGCAATGAAAAAACACGGGGGTTAACTCCAGCAGCACGGATAAGTGAAAATTCAGAAACTAGGTATAAATTTCCCTCTACTATTGTGGGAGAAATCCACTATGACTGATTCGGGATTAACACACAACGTGCGCCCGTCACCTGGAACCACAGAGATAGAATGAGAGCAGGTTATAGCAGACCTGATGTATTGAAATCTGTATATACAGAAGATGTTAACCCCAGTAGTATCTTATTCAGTAGGTATTTCCCACACAAGTCCAGCATGAAGGTGGAATCCCATGCATCTCAAGGTGCTGTCTGCAGTTTAGCTGGAATTAACTCCTCCAATACTTGTAAGAGATGATGCTCCGTGAAGAGAAGCCTCATACTCTGCACTTTCACCTGCCGGCCTACCCCTGATGAAGTCATAGCTGATGAAACGTGTAGGGAGTCATAAAATCTACACCAGTGGATCAGCTGCTTTGAGAGTCCTGGTGGGAGAAAGTGCCTTTTGGCTAAGATCAAGTGTAGTGTTTATCCTACCTGTGGCAGGAGTAGGATGGACAGTGTCACAAATATGGTCCTATGGCCTTATCGAGAGGTGGGATGAGACCAAGATTTTCTTGGGTCTGAGCAACCCCGGCTGGGAGGAGTCCATGGGGGGGGGGGGCGTTTGAAGTAGCATACTGTCTGTGTGAAGCTCACAGTGGGCAAGGTTATGCCCTAACGCAGCGACATACTGGTATGTCGAACCATTCCAGCGTGGACCCTTGAGGTAAAGGATCTACATCCCTCATTCCTGTAGTTCCTAGTCCTTCTGGCTAAGGGGGGGATGGCATTTTTTTAACCTGCCCGGCCCATTAGGGTTGGGGTGCTCTGGCACAACCCAAGCACTACGGCTTGTCAAAACCCCTCTTTGGGAAAACGACGTACTTGAACAAGTGGAGGCAGATATATATCCTCTTTCAGCGACTACTGAGATACTTAGCAAGTGTCCAGGACATTGCTCTCTGGACACTTGCTACGTATCTCAGTAGTCACTTACAGAGGATATATATCTGCCTCCACTTGGTTGTGTGGATATTGTATGTTTACTACCTATGTTTGTCTCGGTCTGTGTATGCTGCTCAATTATGTAAATAGTGGACTTAGATTTTCTAGCAATTGTCTTTTATTAGAGTGTGTTTTGCCTCTTAGGGTATCTCACTGCCCGGTCTGGGTTGTGGGAGACTAAATATTTGCCAACACCCCCATGGGTTAGCTCACACATGCATATCCATCTGTGCAATTTGTGTTAATATTATTGCTTGCTCATAGGATACTATACATGGCATTAGGGGTCACTTTTCACTTTATCAGTGAGGTTTCATACTTGCAATTTTGTCTCAGGGACACTGTGGATCATTTTTAATTTATATAGGTCTTCCCTGAAACACCCTTATTATCATACAGACAACCTGAATCTCAAGAAAATGATGGTGAAGAGTAAAGTATTCAACAGTACAACTGAATGCGGGACAAGACCGAGCTAGGACGCAAGATTGGGCACAATACAAATATCACACAGGAACCTGGGGACAAAATCAGAGGAAGGTTCACCTGTTCCTCCAACAATGTCGTGTACCTCATCATGTGCATGAAATGCCCAGGGGACTGCTACTACATAGGTGAGACGAGACTGGGGCTAAACAAGAGAATGAATCTGCATCGCCACAGCATCACACGTGGTACAAGAGACAGTCCTGTCAGCGAACATTTCTCTGACTCTAGCCATAAGATGAACGATCTTAAGGTGGCCATACTCAAAGGTAATCTTAGAACACTGAAAGAGACGGTTGCATGAATACAAATGTATGCAACTGTTCGGGACACTAAGCAGTGGCCTAAATCGAGACTGAAGTTTTATGAGTCATGTAACAGGGGACTTATCCCTGTTCAGTAATGTTCCTTTAATCTAGCAGTGTGGTAGTTAATTACTAAACACCACCTGCCTGATTAGATTGTTTACAAAAATCCTGCCTTTGAGACAGGAAGTGACTCTCTTTAGCTCTGACTGAGAGCTGACCTTTGGAGAGACAGAGCAGAGGTTCTTGAGTCCTAGGAGAGACTGACCAAAAGAAACCCAGATCTCTGGAGCTGACCAGTCTAACAAAATTACAAAGTTTGAGCCACCAAAGAAAGCACTAGCCAAACCTACAGCTGCCCAAAAGGCAACAAACAGAGGTAGGAGTGCAGAATCAAAGCCAGAAGAATCCTTAGCTGAAGAAGCTGAACTGGCGACTCCGTGGTGTAGAGAAGCTGCAGAAAGACCACTTCAAGAGAAGAAAACTCTAAGGGCTAGTCCTAACTGCCCTACAACTGTTGCCGTACATTTTGTCTACAAAAAGAGGAGTGCCCGACGCAACAGAAATCTCAAGACCGCGCACGCGATAAAAAGACTTTACGCGGAAAAAGTCCTCCTCGAGCGACTCAGGAGTGCTGATCTCAAGCATCTTCGGGAGGAGACAAAAATAAACTGGAGAAAGGGCTCCAATCCCAGCGGGACAGAGGGTTCTCTTCCTCCATCCACTCTCATTCAAGTCACAGAGATATCTAGAATGAGAGTGGAAGGATGAGCTTTGGCCGTGGTAAGCCCGAGCTTCCCACAAACAGGGGAGGTATGTAACAGGGGACTTATCCCTGTTCAGTAATGTTCCTTTAATCTAGCAGTGTGGTAGTTAATTACTAAACACCACCTGCCTGATTAGATTGTTTACAAAAATCCTGCCTTTGAGACAGGAAGTGACTCTCTTTTGCTCTGACTGAGAGCTGATCTTTGGAGAGACAGAGCAGAGGTTCTTGAGTCCCAGGAGAGACTGACCAAAAGAAACCCAGATCTCTGGAGCTGACCAGTCTTGAGCTTTGCCAGCCACACAGCAGAGCTGATTGCAAGACACCAAATAAGACTTCTAAACCTGGATGCTGATATTTTTTATGCACGCACGGGTGCGGTTCCAGGAGAGCAGAGAAGCTTACTCTACAGCAACTAAACAGATAAGACTTTCCTTATTAAAGCTGCAGTTCAGTCAATATCCTGCATGTGTGTTTTTTTTAATAAATCAGTTCTGTACTGTGAGTAAATACTTGTAGCATTTTCTTTTTTTTTAAAAACAACTTTGAAAGACAATTTTTTATGTATTCTAATGTAACGAGCATTTTTGTTTCTATAGCAACCCTTTAGAAAGGCACAACCCCTTCCTTTAATGCAACAGGCTCTGGCACACCCCTTTGTGAGTCCTGCCCCCACCACAGCCGTGCATGAGCCCAAATGTATCAGTCATTGCCTGGTCACATGATCTTCCCCCAGAACTGATAGAGCAGCAGCAGAAAAGGAGTAGCTCAGAATTAATTAATTAAACCTTATTCCATTGCACGTGTGTAGTTAATGTTAAATATTAACAACTCATTTAAAATCAAATTTGTATATATAATACTGTATATATATATATATATTTTTTTTTATATATACTGTATGTATATATGTATGTATGGATATATAGCGAAGGTCAGCAGCCGGCAGCGGAGGGAGAGAAGGACGGCATCCTGCAGCGAAGCTCGACAGCGGCAGAGGACAGTAGCCGGCGGCGGAGGGAGAGAAGGACGGCATCCTGCAGCGAAGCTCGGCAGCGGCAGAGGACAGCAGTGGTGGCGGAGGGAGAAGAGGACCATGTGAATGGGACAGGAGCGGGACAGGAGGGCGGTAGGGAGGAGTTACGCTGTAGCAGCGGCAGACACTGGAAGTCAGAGAATACTTCTGTCAGACCGCTTGTGTGTGTGTGTGTGTGTGTGTGTGTGTACACACACACACACACACACACACACACACACACACACACACACACACACACACCTCTATCTAGACAAATCACCCAAAAATCTACTCGCCCCAGTCCCACCTTTTAAAAAAAGAAATGGAATAAAATTCCTAGTAAGAACTAATAACATTTGTTTTTGACATAACCGTTTATTTATTGTATTACATTTATACTTTACTACAACTAGTCCTTGTTACTGTACATAGTTCCTTAATAATCTAGTAAAAAAAGTCAGATATAAGTGAGTGAGGGAGAGGGTGGGTGGGTAACGGAGAGGGTGGGACGGAGAGGGTGGGTCGGTGAGGGAGAGGGTGGGTGACTGGGTGGGTCGGTGAGGGAGAGGGTGGGTGACTGGGTGGGCGGGAGAGGGTGGGTGACAGAGGGTGGGTCGGTGAGGGAGAGGGTGGGTGACTGGGTGGGCGGGAGAGGGTGGGTGACTGGGTGGGCGGGAGAGGGAGGGTCGGTGAGGGAGAGGGTGGGTGACTGGGTGGGCGGGAGAGGGAGAGGGTGGGTGACTGGGTGGGCGGGAGAGGGAGAGGGTGGGTGACTGGGTGGGCGGGAGAGGGTGGGTGACTGGGTGGGCGGGAGAGGGAGAGGGTGGGTGACTGGGTGGCCGGGCGGGAGGGGGTGAGTGGGTGGGTGGGAGAGGGTGAGTGGGTTTGAGGGTGAGTGGGTGGGTCAGTGGGTGAGTGGGTGGGAGAGGGTGAGTGGATGGGTGGGTGGGCGGGAGAGGGTGAGTGGATCGGTGGGCGGGAGAGGGTGAGTGGGTGGGCGGGAGAGGGTGAGTGGGTGGGTGGGCGGGATATATACACACACACATATATATATACACACACAGACACACACATGTATATATATACACACACACACACACACACATATATATATATATATACACACACACACACACACACACACACACACATATATATATATATATATATATATATATATATATATATATATATATATATATATATATATAATCACACATACTCACCACCTTGCTGCCACCACTGCTCCGGGACACAACCCCTTCCCCCTTCCCCCACGGGGGCAGCGCAACCCCCCTGCATCTCCCGCACGGGCAGGGAGGCAGGCACAGGGATCGGAGCAGAAGGGGGCACATCTCCCGCTCCCCCCTCCCTTCCCCACCCCCCACAAGGCAGCGCAACCCCCCTGCATATCCCGCGCGGGCAGGGAGGCAGGCACAGGGATCTCAGCAGAAGGGAGACACATCTCCCGCTCCCCCCTCCCCACTGGCGGCACAAGCCCCCTCCATCTCGCGCAGGCTGACAGCCACAGGGATCGGGCAGAAGGGGGCACCACACAGCGGCAGATCGGGAGCGAGCACACGTCACTGGGAGACTCATGAATATTCATGATCTTCCACTGACTTCCGGAGGCAAATTATAAACAAATGCCAGCTTTTAATACGTCACAAAAATTTCGCCGATCAATACATGGAGAACGGATTGACTGACAGCTATACAGTTCTTTAGTTAAGTAGAGATTGCACACATTAAACTATTAAAGTAAAAAAATAAATAAAATAAAAAAAAGACTGAACTGCAGCTTTAAGAGACTGCTTATATCTGCTTATTTTCATGTTATGTGTTTGGGCTGGGAGAAGCTTAACTAATGGAGATGTGAACTAATTGCAAGGATTTCACTAGAAATACTCCCAAGTGAATGGAAGCTTTGTTACCCCCCTGTGTTTGGATAATTTCCTGATGAAAAGGAAAAGGCACAATAAAGCCTATTAAAATTTCACATTATAAACATCTCCAAATTGTGTACCTCTGTGAACGTCCGTCTACAAGTCACTACTGACGAGAGAACTCTCTTCCATTGAGTGCTAATGGCCATGTCTATACATACTGCGCTATATGTATGCACACACAGCTGTCTCTTACACATACAAACACTATGTAATTCCAGCCCTATATACCAAAAGGGACCACATAGTATCTACACACAGTTTTAGCAATGCAACACCCTCTCACATTTTCACACCTATCCAAACCATTGATATACACTCCCACTCCACACACACCTTTTTTAAAGCTCTGTATACATACACTGTGGGCTCTTTATTTATATTTACATACTTACACAGACTGTTACATCCCTCACATTCAGGGACTATTTAACACCTCAAGTTATAAATCGCACACTACACTGGGGGGAGGGATGGGCTCTAATCCCATTCCAAGATGCACTGTTTTTGAGTAAACTCCTTGCCTGCTTTATTCAATGTAACATCGCCGGAAGAAGAGATCAGTGTATCTCGAAAGCTCGCACAAATAAAAGCATTTCGTTAGCCACAGAACGGTATCATCTATTCATTTTTTAATATATATATATACATACATATACTAAATAAGAATACCCCCAATTCATTAAACTAAGATATGCACACCTATTACGACAGACATCAAATATGGTTTCAGTGAAGGATACAATTAACGGTGACTAAAAAGGGGTTAGTTTAATAAATGATATAATAAAACAATGATAAAATAAAGCGAGGTTCACTGGTATATGCTAATAAGGTTCGGTCTAGATGTAAATAGTTGGGTAATTGAGATCCAACTCTATAATTCCTGCTGAACCCTTCAGAACAGGTAGTGACTGGTTATGAGGTATATCCACTCAAATGTTAGATAAGTTGTATAAATATACAGAGATCTACAGTAAGAGTACCTGTAGATCCCAGCAGGACTGGCATATTTCACACACAGTATACAGACACAATGCCAGTAAGCACACATATGCATTCCCCAGAATTTCACAAGTCTAGGGTTCCTCAACCAAAACAAAGCCGAAAACCACTGAGCTAGAGGGTGAGACAATTTTAACAAATTTTCCTTCCTGGAGGATACCTCCAGAATTTTATATATAAATGTTTTGGTATTTGGGTGGCTTGTTTTTATTACATTTTAGGATTGGTTAGTGGTATAATTTCTTGAATTGTTTTGTTGGTTAGGTGTTTATTTTATTATATTCCAGTATTTGGGGATAATTTGTATTCTTTTGCGATTTTGGTGTAAGAATAATTTTATTGATGTGTAAGTGAGGCTTTTTAGTTCTTTTATTCTTGTGCTGTATAGGTGTTTGTGTAATTCTTTAATTAGTGTATATTGTTGTGCTTGATTTTTTTTTTGTAGGTTGGCCATTGACTGCTATAGTGACTTATGCCGATTTTACATGGGTTTTGATGTACCTCTGTGACAATCAATGGATAGAGGGTACAGTGGCCCTTGGGTGGGTGGTTAGGTCTCCCGGATGGGTAGCGAGGGAGGGTGGATTAACCCCTTAATTACTACAGCGTTTATTAATTGCTAAGGTGATGAAGGGGTTAGGTGCCATTAGATTGTATTTTTTTATTGTACTATATATGGGAAGAGGGTGGGAAATAGTGGCGGCACGAGAGGTGTGAAATGAGGGAGGGGGGGGGGGTGCTTGCAATACTGCCAAGGGGTAATTTAATTTAACTCTAGTCCTTTGCCCCAGGAAATCTGTCAGCGGCCCTGGCCAGGGGATGGTTCCTGGTAGTGTTCCTGTGCAGTGGTAATCTTAAGACAGGTAATCATCCTACCTGGTTTTATGGTGCTTGGTTACTAGGCCGAATCATATCCCTGCCAACTTCTGCCTTGTGATAGTGATGTCATCACAGGATATACATAATAGGGAGAGGTTTCTATAAGGTCAAGTCCCAGGAGGAGTCGCAGGTGAGGGGCCACACTGTTAATAGTGTATATAGGTTATAATATAGAGGAGTCTAGGATATAGGGTAAAAATTCCCAATATTGTTTTATAGTTAGGGACAATTCTTTATTTAGATAGCATCCCCAATAATGATTCTACACTAATGTCATTATTCCCATAGCGGAAGATTATGCTTCAAAGTGGTTTCTCTAGCCAGAGCCCCCGAGGCATATCTGGATCAGCCCAATCAGAGGGTCCATAGTGGACTCTCACCCAGAAGGCCACAAAATTGCATTCAGTACCCAAGATGGGAATACGTACAGACACAGAGAGAGTAGTACAAGGCCCAGCAAGGGCTCAAAGGAGATGGAGCACCACCAACACTGTACAGCAGAGAGATTAATTAGCTAACTGTGAGGGTGAGGGGGTACCCGGGCCAGAAAATAAAAGGTATTATGCCCGGCTGGGTGCCCCCGAGTCATATTGTAAATGTGAAGTGTCAGCTCTGCAGCCCACTGCTGGTTGAGAGCCTGTAAATACATGAGAATTGTCTGTGTGTCCGGCAATGGATAAGCGGACCACACGCGCTAAAATGAGCTACATTGAATGACTGCGGTCGCCGTTAATGCTTGGTCCCTAGAGTTGCAACCACACATACCACATCACTGTATTTAGGTCAATTGGATAAGTGGGGTTGCGGTTAGGTAGTTCCACGCATTGCTACACTGAACCACGGCCTAAACCGCAGGTTAATTGGATAAGTGCAGTTGCGGTTAAGTTAGTTCCCTGCATTGCTACACTGACTCACGGCCTAAACCGCAGGTTAATTGAATAAGTATGGCAGCGGCCATGTCTGCGCTTCAGGCCTTGCAACAATGAGTCACTGCCCAAACCGCAGATAGGGAGAAAGTTTTAACCGCAGACCACAGATAATTAAATAGCTAACTTGAGCTAAGGACATGTGGGAAATGTGAAAATTTGTGTGGGTACTGCTGGGGTCACAACAGTAAGGCAGCCATAGTTTACAGGTTGTTAACTTTTGGGGAAAATAGTAAATAAAGGTTCCCCTCTTTTTTAGTATTAAAATTATAAAGAGCCAGGGCATTTGCATTCAGGCAGCAAATACATTGGGAATTAGCAAGCTCAATTTATGACCGACCATTCCGGTGAGTAACTCATGCACATCTTAAGTGCGGACTTCTAAGACACCATGCTGAGACGACTTTAGAGTGTCTAGGAAAGTCCGGACTTGAAAAGGTAGAGACATTGGAAATTTTGAAGTGGAGGGAAGTAAAGATAAACAGGTTTCCCTGCCAGATGTAGACTTTCTGCCGCCAGAAAAGGGGCTTGGTCAGGTATGCTAAGCGGCTCAGGTGTGATAGCACATGACCCTTTGCATACCGTGAAGCCCCTTGCCCAACTGCAGGAACTGTGGGCAACTCAGCCATAGGGTGGCAATATGGTTCCCATGGAGTGATTGGCTGCACATTATAAAGATAGGACTTTGGTGCTTTCAAAAGTTTGTGCCGCCAATTGGAAAGTTAGTTCCATCATGTAACAAGATTCATCTGAGCTACTGTACATCGTGCGGTACAAGAAATCTCATCGTAACTAAGACTTTTACCTGGCTTCAAAAGTTTGTTATAACTAAGGATTCCCGAACGAATCCTGCAAGGACTAAATGAAAAGTTTCCTTTCGGCGAAGATACAGGGGTTGCAAGTGGCGCCCTAGTCAAGAACGAATTATCCTCTAAAGTTCCAGCACTCACGGACTATGGGAAAATGCTCAAAACATAGTATATGCCAAAGAATAAATAATTTAATGCAAGCACAAGATAATACAATATAACTTGGAGTGATGTTGCACAGGCAGTTAAATACAAGACCCTACAAAGGGGTAGTGAGGGGAAAAGGTAAATAGGGACAGGGAGTGGGGAAAACAATCAACAAGGTGTGGGGAGGGGGGGTGTCAACATATACAATGGGGGGAAAGAGAGGGTAATCGGGGGGCAACGTTTTGGAAAAAAACTCTTCCTCAGGCCCATTCCCCTGGGTCCAGAAGGACCACAAGGTACTTCCCTTGACCTTGTTATCCCCAACGGCCAGAGCAGCCCACAGAAATCAAGCTATATGCGTAATCCACACGGAGACTAAGTTCAATGGTAAAGTCCAAAGTCAGCAGGCGTATCAACGTAGTTTGGTAAAAAAATCAAACTGTCAGGTTATCAGCACTGATGAACCGTCTCTCACTCTAACTCCTGTCCAGCGGGGCTGCTCTTAACCCCGCGTTTGGGAATTGATGCCTAGAGACTAGATTTCTGAGGATTTCGTTCTGTTGACATTTTATTTAGTTTTGCCCCATCCCAGTAAGTGTTTATTCGTGCTATTTTGTTATTCAAGCTGTGTGTGTGTTAGGACCAATATGTCAGGCCAGAATCTGCACTCATGTTAAGCTTCCATTTTGTCTGGTCATAACTAGTTAAGATTCTGTAGTCAGCCTTTTGCTGAAATATAATTCATAAATGCACTCGGTTTCTGCTAAATTGCATTTCCTTTCTTCCTGGTCAGGATATTAATACGATACTTTTGTGTTGTCAATTTCCTGATGTTTTAGTTAGAATATAATAGAATGGTTCTCTGCAAGAAGCAAAATAGTGTAATATAGTTGCTAAAGACTCAAGGTCTCTTTTGATAACAGACAATGCATAAGCTATGTAGTCAGACATTGCTTGTATTGTAAAAGACACGTCCCAAAAGTCACGCCACTAATATGTCCTGCCCCTAAATCATGCCTCTAATCAAAGCTACGCCCAAGACACGCCTATGATACACCTATGTTACGCCTCTAACCAATATCTTTTTTTTTCTGTATAAAAGTCATTACCCTAGGAGTAATAAATTGAGACAAAGGATTTGAAACCTGGCTTGTGTTACGTTTCATTTCGTTCGTCTTCCAGGCCTGATAGTTCCCCAAAGATCGAAGATAACAGTGGCAGGGCGTGGAAGCTTCTCCGGGGGAGTCTGCTGCAAACGGTGCAGATAGTGTATCCAGTCACAAGGCTTCAGTTTACTTGGCAGAGGAAAGGTTCCTCTCGGTTCTGAAGCCAGGGGAGGAAATAACGTATTTTCCTTCAGTTTTGGTGTCAGAAGTGGGATGTTCACAGAGGTGGTGAGTATATATGTAAACTTTTATATATGATGCTTCACCCCCTCTGGGAATTTAATAGGCCTAAATTGTGATTGAAGAATTGGGTTAGGCCCTTTTAAACAAAAAATTTGGTTAAGTCCAGTAAATTTTGTGTACGACTGGACTGTTATCTCTGATCTAGCTGAACTACAATTGTATATTGTGTAAGTATAAATATTGCAATTATTTGTCATAATTAAGCTGTTTGTCTATAAGCTACTAATGGTTTATGCTGGTCTCAGAAATCAATCAGGAATAATAGCTCAGAATAATGGTGTCTGTTTTAATTGTGGTGGTTTTGGTCATTGGCAGAGAGTGTGCCACTATTAGTCAGAAGCAGGGAAGTGCTGCTTTGCCTGTGGGGGCTCAGAGTGAAAGTCTCAGTAAAAAAAATAAATAAAAAAAACACCGCTACCTTATGTAAAAGAGTTTGTTTGTAACCCTGATGAATTTTTTCCTGAATGATTTCTTGTGTGAAAGTCATGCTGATTATCATCTGTACAAAAAATATGAATATTAGTTGCTCATGATGAAATCTAAATTTTAAAAGGTTTTAAAAAGGTGTACACCGAATATAGAGAGAAATACCTCACAACAAAAGGGGAGTATATTCAGCTCTGTCCCTGGTTATAGTTTGAAAGGTTTATACGTCCTGGCCAGGCGGATACTTTTTAAACCGGACACATTTCTTTTCGTTTGTGGTATTTCTATCTTAATAAAAGGAGGGTCACAGCCTCTCCCTTACAGTTTAAAGAATGTGAAGCATTCACATTAAAATTAACTAGCTCTGTGCTTAAGCAGTTTATTCATGAGAACAAGGTAATGTAGAACTGTCTTTTTTTCCGTAAAGCAGTAAGATAACACATTTCAATTTTATTTCTACAGGATTAAGATGTTTTTGTTTAAAATGCTGGTAAGAGCTCACAAGCACTGTTTAAATTAATATATTGTATTATATATGTATATAACGCCATTAATGTACATAGCGCTTCAAAAGGAGGGTGTCCGTGGTGTGAGCGGAGTGTCATGATATCTGCCTTTAGCAGCATGGAGGTCAGTTATTTTAGCGAGAATTGTCTCCGTTAAATAAGCAGTGTAGAAGCCATACAAGACAGGTAGGGTCAAGCTTGCTGTTTTTTTAGTCATGGTATAACTGTTGCATGTTTGAAGATATTTTGTTTAGTTTAAGAGAGGGCATAGTTAAAACGGGATAGCAATTGTATTGATGGAAGTTTCCAGGAATATGAGATTTCTTTCAGAAGGCATTCAGATGAATGAGTGAAAGAATGTTGCATGCTCTTGTAGGCATAGACTTGGTGTTTATAAGTAATTTGAAATATTCCCTTTATTTAATTTTTAAAAGACCATACAAAATGCAGTTTTAGGACAGCGTGGAAAGCTTCATATTTAACATTAAACTAATGTTACAATCCCCTGCGTGAGGATTAATCCAGCAGTTAATATGAATTAGACAGCGAAACCCGTTATCTGTACTTTGAGGTTTCTGGCTGTTTTCCCAGAAAAAAAAAAAAGCGCCTTGAAAATTATTTTTTCTTTCTTTTTAAAGTCAGAGTGTCTTTTAAAGTTAATGCTGGATGTGTGCTCAGCACTTTGCAAAGAATTCAAAATTATTTGTCTATTTTATAAGGAAATCTTTTGTTCAGGATTTCAGGATTTTTCTTATATTGTAAATGCCACAGTTGTTAAAAGACCTACTGCAGGCTTTTTCTTTTAACACAAGCAGTAAATATTTTTATAGTCACTACACATACAAATCTATTTACCAGTTTAATTTTGCTATATATCAAGCAACCTGTTTTCATAACTATTTTTGTATTTTTGTTCACATAGTTGTATAGATAATATATGAACAAAAGAGTTGAGATACATAGATTATTGATACACAATGCACAGCAGGTTCAGAATTTATTATAGCAATGTTAACTCCAAGGGCTCTTGCAGTAATAAAAAGTTGCTGCCATACTAACAGGGCTGACAGGCCCCTGGTAAAAAATAATAATACCTATGCAGATGTCACAGCAAAGCAGGTAGCAAGCCGTCCCTATGTTGAGGGATATATCATATCTGCCAAATTTATAATTTTGTAACCATTTATTTGTTTTTGGGTATGTCCTGGAAATAGAGTTAAAGGACAGGGGATATATAATTGCATAAGTGAACAGGGCATATATTATATACAAGGCATTTCACATTTTTAGCAGAATAGTTACAGTGGAGTGTTTGAGGTGAAAGCCAGGAGTAACTGTGGGTGTGGGACAATAGAAATGAGTGCAGTCTGTTGGGATGCTTGATTTGTGGGGCGAGTTTTAAGGTTAGTTAGTATTAAATGACTAAAAGGTTGACACCATTTGCATCAGAGAAAATGGCAGATGGCAGTTAGGTATGAATGAGAGTAAGTGTGTATTGGGAGAATAGAGATTGATTTGTAGTTTGAGACAGTGTTTTTGTCCCCATTTTTGAAGATTGGGACAACTCTGGCAGTTTTCCAGGTCTTTTGGGGTATGGCCTGCAGACAGGATAGAGTTGATTATGAAAGCAATTGGTTTGGCAAACGCTGACGTGCCAAGTTTTAGGAACTTGGATTGTAGCAAAGTCAAGTCCATATTGGTTGCTTAGTTTAAAATTTGAGGAGCGTTAAAGGGGAATATCTCTGTTTAATATTGTGGATGCTAATAATAGTAGTAACCATATTAACACAAGAATTTATTTCTAGGTATAAATTCTCTCCCTATGAGACACTTATGAGATGAGTTATGACCATCAGTAGTTCAAAGTAACGAATTAAGAACCATGTTATTGGTAATAAAACAATTAATAAGTATTGCATGCAACTAATATATATTTTTGAGTCTTTCTAGGCACAGGTTAAAGCTGAAAGTGCACCTACACAAGACGGGTTAATGGTCAAGCATTTTCTACGCAAGCACGCTCTTCATCCCAGATGAAAAGGCCATTTAAATACTACTCATCACCAGCATTGCAGTAAAAATTTCTTATCATCATGGATACACATCACGCACGTCAAAATAGTGCCAGCCTAAGCACAAACAGCTAATAAAGACAAAGACATAGCACCTGCAAATAAGTGTTTTGATGGACACAATACTCTCTGACCACTAATCATCAAGGGAGAAAGGTCATAGGCAAAAATGTCCAGGCCTCAACACACGAACTTTGACCTTTTTATTTTTACAGGTTTTTATTATTTTTCAGTTACAAATGTATGCTCCATTATGTTTGTGTAAGTGGCGTCCCATAAGGATGACAAAATAGTATAAGTTATTATTTGTTTAACTGTTTATTTTGTTTGGATTTATAGGTTAATAGAATCTCCCTGAAGAATGATATCCCGGTGGGAGAATGCTTTATTAGTAAAACACACGGTTATGTTAATTGCTCACAGGTAGAGTTAGAAACAGAAGAGATGCACCCAATACACAAGTGCTAAAAAGTAGTCTATGGGAAGAATAAGTTTCAGGGAATTTATTCCCAAATGTAGGAGTTGGATTACTGTATGACAGGTTTACAGGGATATCCTAAATCATACAACCACAGACATTTACTCACTTAACCAAGAATAGGTTTAGTTTAAATTAATGGCCCCGCATAATAAAATAGCTCTAGACTATATTTTAGCCTCAAAAGGAGGGGTATGTATGCGCCCTAGTTAAAGCGTAATGTTGTGTATTTATCCAGGATTTAGGGACCATGGGGACTTGGTGGTTGGATTGATTTGCTTTGAGCGAAGCTAGCGAATGTTTTTGTATGTGTGTGTTTGTCCTACTCATTGCTCTCTATGTGTTAAGTACAGCAAAACTCTGATCCAGAAGTGCGTTGCAACCCCCACCGACGCTATGCCTCTCTGCGGTGATGATGTCGCCAGTCCCCCAGAAGAAGAGACCGAAGAAGAAATCAACTGGGCTGATATAATGGCCGGAAAAGAAAGGAATGAAGTTATGCACAACTTGGACATCTTGGTCCATCAGGACTATGAAACGGTTAACTGTTCTGTTCTTTAAATAGACTGTCTCTTAAGGATATGGGGGGACTGAGAAGACTGGATATGAGGAAGGTGGGAGGTCACAAAGGGACGTGAGTCAACCACAAGGAAAGGATCACAAGTCAGCCATTTTGACCATAGCAGCCATCTTGGTCCGTTTTGCCATTCTGAGTAAATGCAGTATGAAAGATGTGTGCAAGAAGAATGTTTGTGCAGTCGCTCTTAGCAGAAATTAGCCCCCACCAATTCTCACAAATAGCTGACCCTTAGATTATGTGACATATTGAGATGCAAGCCATTTTCTAATCTATAGAAATATTTAATGATATATATATATATATATATATATCTCTATTGGTTGTGTGGCATGTGGGCCACTAAGATTGTACCCTGCAATCACACTGCCCTTTGTTATCTGGGTCTCATTCTTCCCACTTTCTATGTATGTGACACGTTAACCCAAGGGAAGCTGAGAAATCGAAAAGATCTGACCAGGACCATTAGTTCAACCCGCATTGCAGCTGGGGTTTTTATACCTAGTTTAGGTATTCTGGATCTCTATTCTAAATTAAGTGAGCTGATGGTAAATATTGATGATGCTCTTAATCAGACAAGTGATGCTATTATCCGTCTGACTAATGAACAAGAGCAAATCCGAACAGTATTATTACAGAATAGAATGGCTCTTGATTATCTGCTAGCCTCACAAGGAGGTGTTTGTAAACTTGTAGGACAGAAGTGCTGTGCCTATATTGAAGATGAGTCTGGCGCTATTCATAAAGATATGGATAAGCTACAGGAAATTCAGGCTAGGATGCGTAAAGAATCCTCAGGCCTTAGCTTAAATTGGATGTCAGGACTCACTAGTTGGATCGGAGATTTGGGTATGAAAATTCTCTGTTTTTATTGTAGTGATTAGTATAATCGCAGCAATTTTTGTTATTTTTCACTGTGCTAAGTGTGCAATGCTTTCATTTGTCTCAAGGAAACCTTCAGTTTCATCTCACGCCATGTATGCAACTAATAATTCATATGTGGCCATGAACAGAGTCTATGATACTATTGGTCCCCATAAGGCCATAGTCATAGAGAAGCGTACTTAGTAAGGGTATTTGTTCTTTTAGAGAACAAAAAGGAGGGAATTGTTAGGACCAATATGTCAGGCCAGAATCTGCACTCATGTTAAGCTTCCATTTTGTCTTGTCATAACTAGTTAAGATTCTGTAGTCAGCCTTTTGCTGAAATATAATTCATAAATGCACTCGGTTTCTGCTAAATTGCATTTCCTTTCTTCCTGGTCAGGATATTAATACGATACTTTTGTGTTGTCAATTTCCTGATGTTTTAGTTAGAATAGAATGGTTCTCTGCAAGAAGCAAAATAGTGTAAAATAGTTGCTAAAGACTCAAGGTCTCTTTTGATAACAGACAATGAATAAGCTATGTATTCAGACAATTGCTTGTATTGGAAAAGACACGTCCCAAAAGTCACGCCACTAATATGTCCTGCTCCTAAATCATGCCTCTAATCAAAGCTACGCCCAAGACACGCCTATGATACACCTATGTTACGCCTCTAACCAATATCTTCTTTTTTTCTGTATAAAAGTCATTACCCTATGAGTAATAAATTGAGACAAAGGATTTGAAACCTGGCTTGCGTTACGTTTCATTTTGTTCGTCTTCCAGGCCTGATAGTTCCCCAAAGATCGAAGATAACAGTGGCAGGGCGTGGAAGCTTCTCCGGGGGAGTCTGCTGCAAACGGTGCAGATAGTGTATCCAGTCAAAAGGCTTCAGTTTACTTGGCAGAGGAAAGGTTCCTCTCGGTTCTGAAGCCAGGGGAGGAAATAACGGATTTTCCTTCAGTGTGTTTCTTGTGTAAATAAATGACAATTTATTTTCTCACACGTTTTGTTCAAAGGATCCGGGTAATTTGTGTGTTAAAAGCACTGGTCTCCCGTGACAGTAACATAAGCAGTAAAGCTTCAGCATCTCCCTAGCGGGCCGAGATTGAGGGGCAGCTAGGGAAGAGGCTACAGATAGCACCAGCAGACAGCAGTGATTAGACTAAGTGATATATACAATGTAAATGAGACTTCGCCGATGATGATTAATAAAGCTGCTGTTTGCATGAATAAAGTTCCTGGCGCCCATCATTGCAGTACCAACGCCTAGTCTGCATGGATCCAGCACCGTGACAAGGTAATCAACTCTGAGCAAGCCAATGCAAGAGACAGATATAAACTCCCTAGGAGCCAGGAAGGGTTACATACATAAATATTTTTTTAAAATTTGGAAATGATAAATTATAATAATTTGTGTGTGTATGTACTGTATGTGTATATATACAGTGGTTGACAAATCACCAAAAAATCTACTCGCCACACAAAAAAATCTACTCACCACCTAGTAGCAAACGTGTGCTGCTTGGGCCAATATTTACTCGCCCGGGGGTTAAATCCACTCGCCCGGGGCGAGCAAATGTATAGGTTTGTCGAACACTATATATATATATATATATATATATATATATATATATATATTAATCGCCTAACCATTTCCCGGTATTTCTGGATCTTGGGGCAAAACCACCAAATATGGGATATATCACCCACCTGGCCACATCCTCTCCAAAAAAAACTAGTGAAACTTGGGAAGATATTGTGCAGCCTAGCAGGTGTTAGGTACCACCTAAAGAGAATTTGATAGATATTCTCTTTGGTGACTGTACATATTGAGGTTTTTGAGGTTGCCTCTCAAATCACTTCCCAGTCATCCTGGTCTATTTCCACTTGGAGATCCCATTTCCGTTTAGACTCATGGTCTGGGGAAGGGGACAAGGTTTCCAGGTCATTATTGATAGTGGTGATCAGCCCTCTCTGGAATTTCCTATTTCTGCAGGATTCCAGTGGAGAGAGGGAAGACCGGTGACAGATAGGTATAAAGGAGAAAGTGCCTAATCCTGAAGATATCTAAAGAGTTCGCTTTTTGGGAGTGCGTATTTGTGGCAGAATTCCTCACATTTGATGATCTGACCCTCCAAGACCAGGTTGCCAAAATCCAGGACACCCTTCTCCCTCTAAGTATTAAATGCTTTAGATGCCATCCCTGAGGGAAATCCAGGGTTGTTGAACAATGGCACCATCATAGAGGGGTTCTCAGTCCATATTTAGATTTTGTGGTATGCCAGATACTTATGGTAAAGTTGATACTGCCAAGTATCTCTATCTGTCACCCATTTAATTGCTATTTTTGTTTATCCAAAGAAGGGCTGGCAGCTAGCAAGGATCCGTGAATGCGGATTCTATATCCACCCAACAATAAGATTTAGCTGGGATGTGCAAATAAATTATTTGTTTCAGGTGGCAAGCATAATAGTATTGTCTAATATTGGAAAGCGCCAGTTCACCTCCCAATTTTGGGATTGATAATTTTTGGTTAGGTGGATTCCCAGATATTTAATGTAATTATCTTTCCATCTATAGTTGAAGTTAAGCTTTAGTAATTTTGGTTCATGTTTGGGTAATGCAAGATTTAGGGCTTCATATTTTTCTGCATTTATTTTGTACCCAGAAAGTGCCCCAAACACTGCCAAGGAAGCTTGCAGTGGATGGTGTTAGATTTATAACATCACTGATTTATACAAATCGACATAGTTAAAGCTAGTACACTACTGATAAGACTTATTATTAAATAATTATTTTTGCGTTTTGTGTAATACTTATTGCTATTTTCACTGCATAAAACATTCTTCATTTGGAGCCATATTCACTTTTGTTAGGAGCGCTAAATGAAATGATCTGTTGAGTTTTGATTACATTATAAAAAAGTAATTTACAATAATCAGCATATGTTAGTTCCTGCACATACTCTTGTGCAGGGTTTCTTAATCCCAACTGGTTTTTATTTTTGTATTGTCAATCAGGTAAAAAAACACATTTGCTCTCATTCTATTTCCATGTCTCTGTTACTGACCTCATCTCATTTTAATATATTTTGCTGTTCTCAAAGTCCATCAACTGACTTTCACACTTATTTTGACACATTTGTATTTACGGGACACTACAATGAATCATTAAGATCCTACCAAATGGTTACTTGAGCATTCCTGTTCCGTGAATATAAGAAGAAAGACTATTTACATCGATCACAAAAGGGATACCACAAATCTCTTTATCATCACTACACTTTTTTACATTTAAATTCATGCTTACAAACACATTTCAGAAAAGAATTTCTGCCTTATCGTAACCCTATCCTCTTCACCTGCAGTTAAATGATTCAATTTAAAATATGGATCTTAAATTCAGTTTAAAATATTTAGCCCTTATATCATATGATGTTTAAATGATCATCTATAATATGCTTTTAAGGTATCTATAACAAATGAAAGGGAATATGCATTTTTTTCTAAAATCAAGTGGGGATGAATGCAGTGTTCACAGTTCAGCAATGAAAGAAAAGCTGTAATGAAAATATTCATAATTTTATGCATTGCACTACAATGTGTGCAAAGACCCTCTAACAATTAATTTACAATTCGATAGCTATATGACAATTCCACACTGAAGCAGGTGACCAAAATAAAAGTTGAAAGGCAATATGTGAAAACAATACATTATTGTTGTGTGAGTGAGTCTGATGTTTCATCTCCCCATTAACCTCATATCCCATCCCCTCCATCACCCACCCAACCCAATGCACATGATCTCCCCAACCCTCACTTTACCCTAACCTTCCTAAACTCTCTCTAAAACCGTCCAAAGTCACCCACATCACCAATCGCCTCCCCTGTCCCCAACGTCCGACCCATCACCATGCAAATGACTAGACTAAATCCAGAGACCTGATCCCAACCTCGGCACACTAACCAAGTGTAGCCCCCTTTCCCCCTTTGTCTAGGGTGACCACGTGTAATGCTATTACCTGCGCGGCAAACAGGAGGCCTGATCCTCCGCCACTGGGAGCCTGGGGTGTGTTTAATGAATATACTAACAGCGCCTTCACCTGGGAAGGATCCTCACACAGTGGGATAGCCCCTCCCAAGACAATACAGTCAGTAATTGCACACAAGTGTATATATAACAGCATTTACTGAACAGTAACTTATAACAACAACTATGCAACATAACATAGCACATCACAGTATAATGAGAACCCCACCCAGTACCACCAGTGAGTGTCCCAAACGTACTTTGGGTGCTAGGCACCAATACCCTGTTGTCCTTTTCCCAGTGTCCAGCCCATCCAAAAGTGAAAGGAGTAGCGCTCTCCAGTGAACTGTTGGTGTACTTGTTGAGGTACCTGCCTAGGACTCCAGTACTCTGTGCGGCAGACTTACAAATGAGGAATGGTCTGATCCAGGAACGTGGCACTCAGCGATGGTGTCCGCCTCTGCGTTGGGTGGACTCCGGTAGGAGGGTCTCACCTTTAAGAGTCTTTGCTAACAACAAGGTGGTCTGGTCCCAGACAGCGATCACCACACGGCGTCTTCCTTGTGTCCCTGACACTATTGTATAGTTTTTGACACACACATATATATATATATACATATATATATATATATATATATACATATATATATACATATATATATATATATATATATATATATATATATATATATATATAGGGGGCTCAGGGGTTCCCAAAAAGAGCTTGCTGGGGTTTTGTGTGTTTTGTTACTATAGTAAAATGGGTAAGCGTCACTATGTAAGGGGCTTTCCCTGCAGCACCCGCACGTGATTGGGACCTATTTGGGACCTAAGCGGAGTTTCTAGCCTAGTCTGAGTGCCACTAACACTCAGACCCTCCCTTCCCCTTGCCTGCCCTGGCTCCAACTAACAGTCCCCTTAACTGTCAGAATTCCAACTGTCAGAATCTCTCAGTCCTATTGGTTGCCTGGCAACATGTGGACTGCAGCCCCTGAAACTGTTGGAACTTGTAGTTCCCTTGCTGCTATACTCCTATGGAAAGGTAAGGGGACAAACAGGGGACCAGGGGGACCCAGGCTATACAAGCAAGCTCACAATGCATCTAACCCATAGCCCGACCATAAGGTTCCCACCCCTGCCCACCACAATGACATCTTAATTACTATATGTAACCACAACTTTGTTTTACTAACTAATGTACAACGCCCTGGATAAGGGTGCTATATAAATGGCGTTACTGTATAACCAAATAAATAAATCACTAGACTCATCTACAGGGATGAGAAATGCAGCCTAAGAACACTAGCCTCCCAATGTGTTTGACTTTAAGTTTCGTTTTTTTACCAAGTTATCTGCACAACGCTCATCTCCAGGCTATGAAGAGCACACTTAAAAGTCGGCTGCATCCACTAGTATACAATCTACTAATCAAAGCACAAGGATTAAAATGTTTGCTTTTTTACATTTCAGTTTGTCTGAATCCATGGCCATCTGTAATATCCCCTTTGAGTTCACACCTAATAATTCATAAGCATGCACCAGCTTCTGTAGACTTACATTGGCTGGTGTTCAATTTGAAAATAGATTTTACTAGAGTAAAATGGTCACACATTTCAGATTATAGCTGCCAGACATTCAGCCTGACATAGTGTCTCCTGACAATGTTGCAGAATTTACATGTCAAAATCTACTTGCCTAAGGATTCATGTATACTAAAATTGGTGAATGTTTCACAAGATGGGATAAATTTGCAAAACATTTTCTTTTGTGTAGATGTGAGCAGTCCATTTCATACACCTATTATATAAATCAGAATTATACATGAATCATAAGTAAGATAATTGTTTCCCACTGCTCTGTCCCACCTGAAAACATGTTACATGTTACATGTTAAATATAGATGATAGATATTTATCCTATATTTGTACTTACAGTATATTGATCCAGAGGAAGGCAAACAAAAACCCCAGTGAAATATTATCCATTAAGGTCCCAGTAACAGGGTGAATATCAGACACCAGCCCTACGCCTGGCAGACCTATGTGTAGGTCTGCAGTGCAGCAGTGACCGGGTAAAAGTTCAGCTGAGAAAAGGTCTAGTTCATTTGTCAGGTCCTAGATGCCTCAATAAGGGGCTTCAGAAACTCAGGCTGCTCACACATGCCAGGCTGTCTGAACCAGAGAGACACACTGCAACTCTGGAGGAAAATTGCTTTCCTTTAATCCCTGTGTGCTATATAAAAACTCTGGACTTTGAACTTATTTGTTTATGTTTGCTGAAAAGAAGCTGTATTATCTTTGTATGCCATATTTTTTAGGCTAAATAAACCAGGCAATTCAGAAACACACATGTGGTTGCATTGTCCCTGCAACATATGGTGTCATTAGTGGAATTTTGAGCTGTCCCTGCATCAAAAGGGCCACACAAATGTTTTTTTTTTTTTTAAATGGAACATTTTTTTAAAAGAGTTTCTGTGCGAGCAGGCCAAACAGCAGGGACTGTTCATGCAGGAGCAGGCCAAACAGCCGCCAGAGCGAGATGAAAGTCAAGCAAAGCAAAACAGCTCCTAATCCAGCAGCAGGCAGCACAGGATGAGCGGATGGCCAGGTTGCCTGCCCAATCCCATGTGTCCGCCAGTCCAGAACTTCAGAACAAACCCCCGGTCCTGCTGAGGAATTGAGTCTGAACGAGGATCCAGAGGCTTTTCTATTGATGTTTGAAAGGGTTGCCGAGCCCCAGGGCTGGTATTTAGATCGCTGGGCAACCACCTCATAGAAGAATCCCAGGCCTCATATCGGGGCCTACCAGCAGATCAGGCTATGGACTATAAACAAGTAAAAGCAACTATACTGGATCACTTAGGTCTGTCCCCAGAGACCTACCGGCAGCAATTCTGGCATCTGACGTACACCTCTAAGATGAGACCCCGGGTCCTAGCTCAGCGCTTACTGGACTTGTGTACTCTAATAAAACGACCCTAGATGGCGCTCTGATACTCTAAAAGGTGCAAATAAGTACTATACAGTGTGCAAAATAATGCAAAGTGACAAATATAATATGCAAAGTGATAAATAAATAAAATCACGTGCAGTGAAGGAAGGTAAAAAACACTCAAACCCTTAGAAGGACTGTTTCAAGGTCCAAACGAACATGGGCAAAGAACGATGACACCTTAAAAAGAAATGAGACTACATAGTGCAATATTGTCTAAACAAAACACAAACAGTGAAAAAGCTCCCAAGTGAACACTCACAAAGTTCTAAAAATAAATAAGAAGTTATCCAACAAGGTGGATGGTCACAGGCTGGAGCAGGTAGGAGGTAGTACAATCTCAAAAGAGAGAGACACGAAGCCAAGGTAAAATGGTAACACACGATTTATCCAAAACAATAAAATTGGAGGCTTACAAGATCCAAATGGAATATCAGCATGGAAGGTGAGGTGAAGATGGTAGCTGACTAGCGATCTCAGGGTCACAACACACTGCCGCTGCAAGCCTCCGTTCTGCGTTCCTGCCAGGGGCCGATACGTCACTTCCGGTGTTTCGGCCGGTTGAAGGTGACGTCACGGGATTCCCAGCAGTCTCTCTCCTCTCAATCGTAGGCTGAGGGTCACGCTCTACGCGTTTCGCCGTTCTAAGTGACGACTTCGTCAGGAGTAGCAGTGACCTGTTAGAAGGGTCTTTATATACCCCCTAATCTACCAATAACCTCTCCTACTATAGGTCAATAGGTAAAAAAACATCCCTAACCAATGGGCAAATGAACTAAATACCCCATAAGCATAGAAATTGCATGTTACCTTTAAAGTAACATCATATATTCAAAGCTTTATACATTTATATTAAAACAAATAAGAATACAAATAAAAAGATCCTCCTTCAAGCTTTGAATATATGATGTGTTACTTTAAAGGTAACATGCAATTTCTATGCTAATGGTGTATTTAGTTCAAGTAACCCCTTGTTTGCTCGTGTCTGCACGAGGACGGAGTCTGAGGGCGGTTCCTGCTGTGTTTCCATTCTTGGCAGCTTGCCGCCTGCGCACAGCAACCGTGTCGCCCGCAATGCTGTCCCTGCAGTTGCCTCACGGGAGCAAGGACCCGAAATCTCCCTATCAGGGATCTGCTTGTTAGTAGCACGGCATGTGCGTGCAGACTTCAGTCCACGCACCTCTATAATGGTGGCCCCGATCCGGACAGTACCCCACCCTTCAGGGGCGACCTAGAGAAGGTCTAGAAGGGTATTTGTGGTTAAATGCCTGGATAAGCCTTGAGGCATGTACCTGTTCTTGGGAGATCCACTCTCGTTCCTCAGGGCCGAAACCCTTCCAATGTACCAGGTATTGGAGTTTTCCCCTTGATATTCTGGAATCGAGAATAGCCTGGACCTCAAACTATTGTTGGCACTCTACTAGGTTAGGTTGAGAGGGTAAGTCCAGGGCTGAAGAGTGGGGGTCTTGAATTAAGGGTTTTAAGAGGGACATGTGGAATACCAACGGAATTTTCATGGAAGCCGGTAGTTTCAGTCGATAGGCGAATGGGATGACCTTTTCTGTGATGACAAAAAGCCCAATGAACTTCGGTGCTAATTTTGGATAGCACCTTTCTCTCAATACCTCCCTATACCTTCAGGTGGAGGTTCTTTGTCGAAAGCCAAACCCTTTGCCCTGGTGTGTAAGTGGGGGTCTCCCGACTATGACTGTCCGCCTGCTTTTTTTATGCAGTGATGGCATTTGTAAAGTTTCCCTGAATTTTATCCCAGGACTCATGGAGGTATTGAATCCTGCTCTCTGCCACAGGAACTCCAGAAATGATAACAGTGGTTGGAAGTGCAGAAGGGCGAAACCCGTAGTTGGTGAAGGGGGTTTGTCGAGTGGATTCATTTCTTAAATTTTTATGGGAGAACTCAGCCCATGGCAGAAGGTCCGTCCAATTGTCCTAAGCGTCCGAAATAAAACAGCGATTTAACTGCAGGCGAGATTGGTTGGTCCGTTCGGCCATTGGTTTGCGGGTGATATCCTGAGGAAAAATGAAAGGCGATGCCTAGTTGTTGGCAGAAGGCCCTCTAGAATTTGGATATGAACTGAGAGCCTCGGGCAGAAACGATAATGAGGTGTACCGTGTAGGCGAAAGATCTCCCTGATGAATACTTCGGACAGTCTGAAAGCACTGGGTAGGTCTTTGAGCGGAATACAATGTGCCTGTTTGGAGAAGCGGTCGACCACCACTAAGATAGTATCCATCCCCTTAGATCTAGGCAGCTCCACAATGAAGTCCATGGAAAGGTGGGTCCCATGGACGAACCGGAATCTGAAGGGGTTGAAAAAGACCGGGTGGTCTGTTGCGAGGTGTCTTGGTCTGAGCACAAGTGGCACATGCCGAGACAAAGTTCTTAATATCCTTACGCATAACTGGCCACCAGAAAGTCCGCTCCGAAAGGTCGATCGTCCTCCTAGTAACTGGATGGCCGGCAGTTTTGGATGCATGACCCCATTACCTTCCCTTGAAAAGTAGGTGGCGTGAATAACCGCCCATCTGGAACATTTAGGCCCTCTGGGATAAGAACTTGAGCCTTTGTGATGTCGCATAAGGCGTCGAAGGTGTTGGCTGAAAGAATACAGGTCAGGGGAAGCATGGTCTCCTGGCGATTCCCCGTCTTATCCTCCAATAGGAATTGTAGGGAGAGAGCGTCTGCCTTAATATTTTTTTGAGCTGGGGAGGTACGAAATGACTAAGTTGAATCGAGAAAAAAATAAAGACCAACGTGCCTGTCGCGCACCCTCAATATAGAATAGGTTCTTATGGTCTGTCAGAATGGTGACGGGACTTAGCGTGCCTTCAAGTAAGTGTCTACACTCATCTAGCGCCATTTTAATTGCCAGAAGTTCACGATTTCCCACGACGTCATATTGTTCCGTGGGGGAAAATTTCTTAGAAAAGAAGGCGCATGGATGAAGTCGTGCTTGAGGGTTCTTCCTCTGGGAAGACACTGCTCTGGCGCCAACGTCTGAGACGTCCACCTCGAGTGTGAAGGGCAGTACTGGATCCGGGTGCACAAGTATGGGTGCTGAGACGAAGGCTTTCTTCAGCCTTTCAAAGGCACTAGTAGCTTCCGGTGGGAAGAGAGCCGGATCAGCTTGTTTGGGGGTTAAGGCCGTGATCGTTCCTACTACTGAGAAGTTTTGAATAAATCTCTGGTAATAGTTTGCGAACCCCAGAAACCTTTGTACGGCTTTGAGCGACATGGAGCAAAGCCAATCTATCACCGCTTTCACCTTGGTAGGATCCATGGCGAGTCCAGTATTGGAGATGATATATCCCAAGAAGGAAGTCGTTGTCTGGTGAAATTGACATTTTTGAATTTGGTGAAGAGATGATTCTCTCGTAATCTTTGTATGACCTGCTCAACGTGCCCGTATGCTCATGTACAGTCTTGAGGAGTATAATGCGTGGTTCTAAGAACCGTGTACAGCCATAGTAATAATGGAATAATGATGGTGAATCCTGTGTGAGGTCTGGGATGTGATCTTGATTGTAGGGAGGGTACTGGGTGTGGTATCCTAGTTGGTAAACCAGCATAGATGGCACTCAAGTTGTCCAGGAACCCAAAGGCTAATAATCACCCCAATAAACAATACCCTAATCCCTTAGCAGAATAATATAACCATGTACTGCACCGACACACTTTATTCGAGCAAATACCCGGTATGTACCTGGCAGATACCTGGAATGCGCCACTCCTCACCTCTGACAAGCCCCGTTGCATTTGCCTTCCCAGCCTGGGTTCATGCCTGGCTGATGGGCGGCTGATCTGTTAAATGATAATGATTAGGATTTAATAGGCTGCAATGCTTCGCGTGTCTACCAGATGGCATAAATTCATGAATTGTAATGCAGTATATATATATATACTGTGCAGTATTGCAGCCAGCGGGAATAAAATGCTTCAATCCCTGCTTGGAAAATACCTCAATGCACTCGGGCAGAAAACAGTCACAAACCTCAATACACCCGGGTATACCCGAATTCGTGGGACTAGCCAAGCTCGAATAAAGTGTGTCGCCAGTGTAGCAAGCAGGAAAAACTCACAAATCTGCTGCAGCGTCCATGTTAATCCTGTCAGACCTTCAAAGTGTGCCCCCGCCCTTGGAGATAGAATGCAAAAGGAGAGAGAAATGGCAGAGCACAACCGGAATCATCCCAAAAAGAAAATTAGGAGGAAAGTGCTTTATCCATAAAAGGGTTTAATAGTCATGGAAGGAAAAGGGCAAGGCATTACCCTACCAACATGTTACATGCTACAAAGAGCACTTTATCAAGGCATGATAACGCACTTTCCTCCTAATTTTCTTTTTTGGATGATTCCGGTTGTGCTCTGCCATTTCTCTCTCATATTGCATGTACAGTTTTGGAAAAGATCAGGATGTCATCCAGGTAGACAATAACGTTTTGATCGAGAAGGTCCTGGAAGATCTCATTGACAAAGTCTTGAAAGACTGCGGGAGCGTTGCAGAGTCCGAAGGGCATTACCATCAACTCAGTGTCCATCCTGAGTGTTAAAGGCGGTCTTTCTTTCATCTCCTTGGCAAATATGCACCATGTTGTACGCTCCTCAGAGGTCCAGCTTGGTAAAGATGGTGACACCTTGTAGTCGGTCGAATAGCTCCGAGATCAGCGGCAGTGGGCAGCGATTCTTAACAGTTCTCTTGTTGAGGCCGCGGTAGTCTATGCAGGGCCTAAGTGAACCATCTTTTTTCTTTACGAAGAAAAACGCTGCACCTGCGGGTGACAATGATTTGCGGATGAAACCTTGAAGGTTTTCCTGGATATACTTCCTTCATGGCCTGTGTCTAGGGAGGGGATAGAGGATTGGAACAGCCTCTTGGAGGAATGGCGCCTGGTAGGAGATCAATGGGACAGTCATAGGAGCGATGAGGCGGCAGGTCCTCGGCTTGGATCTTGTTGAAGACATCCCGATATTCTTTGTAGATCGCCGGTAGTTGTGGTTTATCCTATTAAGGTAGAGATACTCCCTCTAGACCTTTGAAAGAGATCAAACACTTACTTTGACACTGGGGACTCCAGTAAAGAGGTAGGGACTCTGTCCAATCGATTCGAGGGTTGTGTAATTGGAGCCAAGGTAGAACCAGAATGACATCTACTGACGGTGTATGGATGGCGTCCAGAGGAATCTTTTCAGAAAGATCCTCGCCGACTTGTAAGGAGGATGTGTGGTTTGTAAAAATATGAAAGCAGGTTGTTGAGGGCGCCCGTCTATGGCTTCTAGCCCTACGGGTCAATACTTGTAAATCAAGGGTATCTTATTCCTTTCAGCGAACCCCTGGTCAATAAAGTTCCCTCCTTACCCGGAATCCACAAAGGTCTGTGTAGTGGTCTTGAAGGTGTCTCCAAACAGGATGATGGGGACAAGAATCCTGGTTGAGAGTTTGGGAGGAGATGAAGACAAGGTTCCCAGCGTGATCCTCTTGGCTCTCACTGGGCTTTGGCGTTTCCCACATTAAGTGGACAGGTGGTTACCAAGTGACCGGTATTCCACAATATAGGCATAGGCCTGCGCGATGTCTGCACTGTTTCTCACCAGCTGACAAGCGAGAACCTCCCAATGTATGGGTTCCTCTACGGCCAGGGAAGAAGTATCCAAGGCTCCTGCTGGACAAGTGAGAAATGGTTCTGTACCTTGTTGGTGTCTGTGTCTCTCCATCCTTCTCTCGGAGACGTTGGTCCTTTCGTGTACACAGCACCACGAAATCCTCTAATCCAGTGGGGCGTTCTTGGACAGCCATCTCATCTTTGAGTCTTTCAGACAACCTTTGCCAGAATGTTGCGGTCAAGGCCTCGTCGTTCCAGACAGTCTCGTCGGCTATGGTACGAAATTCGACCGCACAGCGGGCCACAGGAGAGTTACCCTGTAAAATATTTAGGAGAGATGAGGCAGCTGTTATTATGCGCCCCGGAGTATCAAAAAACTTTCCGGAACTCTGGTGAAGCGGTTGCCAGTAAGGTCCGGCCACTGTTCCCAGATGGGAGAAGCCCACGCCAGAGTGTCGTCTGTCAGCAGTGATACGATGTATGCCACTTTGGCGCGGGGGGAAAGAAAGCGAGAAGGGAGCAGTTCAAAATGGATGGAACACTGATTCAAAAATCCGAAAGACGAAGGGGTCACTTCCACATAACGATTGGGGTAGATAGTCGTGTCTCCTAAGTTGTGGTGAAGGAATGTGAGCGGGAGCAGCATCTGCTTGAGGAGCAGTGGAAAGAGAGATATGTTTGATCTGGTCACTAACTGTTTGTACTGAGCGTTGGAGCAGTTCCATTCACTTGTCATTTTTTGCAAAGTTTTTTTCCACATGGTTGAACATATCATCGTGTTCGTACAGATGTCGACTTACCTCAGCAGGGTCCATGTTTTTTGGGCTGAGCATAATGTAATGGTGCGCACTACAACCAGGACTTAGACCGCGAGGCTGTGGTGGGGATACAGATAACCGCCGACCTACAACCGTGTGGCCCGGTCCAGATTGCAGAGGGAGGGTCGTGTAGCCAGGTCAGGGTAGGAGAGAGTGGGTAGGTCGAAGAACTTGCCGTAGTCAGGGGTTGGAGACAGAAGAGTGGTCGAGATCAGTAGCCATGGTCGAGGAGAGAGGGAGTCTAGTAGCGAGCCAAGGTCCCAGGGTACGAGAATAATGAGGTCCGGGCACGAGCTGGGGTCACAACGAAGAGAGCAAGACCGGCAATGGCCCAGAACAGCTATGAGCAGCTTATAGCAAGCACGGTACATGAACAGTAATTTATGCTCTGCAATGTAGCAGAGAGCTGATTGGGTATTTAAAAACTGCAGGCAACTAATGGGAGGAAGGCAAACAGCTGCAGAGAAAGTAATGTGGAGCAGCCCAAAGCTGCAAGGTAAAGAGCACTCAGAGACTGTCCACTGATAGGCAGAGGCGGCGTGCACAGCAGGTGAGGAATAATTAAGAGAATTAACCCCTTGTTTGCTTGTGTCTGCGCGTAGGTAGCGTGCGCCGTAGATTGCCCGTGTCGTCACGGGGATGGAGCCTGGGGCGGTTCCTGCTGTGTTTCCATTCCTGGCAGGGCGGCGCCTGCGCATGGTGACCGCGACGCCCGCAATGCTGTCCCCACACGGTTGCGTCACGGGAGCAAAGACCCAAAATCTCTCCATAAGGGATTCGCTTGTTAGTAGCGCACAATGTGCACACAGAGGATCTCCACGCGCCTCTATCATGGCGGCGCATGATGTGACTGGGTGGTGGAGCTTAGCCCCAATCCTGACAGAATGGGAGTAGATATGGTAGGACCTCTAGAGCCTTCTGCAAATGGACACAGGTTTATTCTGGTAATAGTCGACTATGCAACAAGATATCCTCAGGCTTTCCCCGTGAGGACAGGAACTGCGAAGCAAGTAGCCAACAAATTATTGGAGCTGTTCTCACGGGTCGGACATCCCCAGTTTATGTTGACAGACCAAGGTACAAATTTTATGGTTAAACTGATGCGAGATGTCTTAACATTACTAGAGGTCAAGTCAGTTCGGACATCAGTCTACCATCCACAGACTGACTGGTGGAAATATTTAACCGAACTCTGAAAGTTATGTTTAGACAATTTGTAGATTCAGAAAAGAGAGCCTCGGATGAACTTCTCCCTTTTCTGCTGTTTGCAGGGTGGGAAGTTCCCCAGGCCTTCACGGGATTCTCTCCATTTGAACTACTGTATGGCTGCCAACCCCGGGATATCCTAGACCTCCTAAAGGAGTCTTGGGAGGAACAGTGGTCCCCTTCTAAGAATACCCTGCAATATGTACTAGACCTTAGGAAGCGCCAAGATGTGGTCGGGCATTTTGCTAGGAAGAACCTTAGATAAGCCCAGGACAGTCAGGAGAGACATTACAACCAAAATGCTTGCATGAGAGTGTTTCAGGAGGGGGACCAGGTGATATTATTACCCAGTTGTGAGAGCAAACACCTAGCCAAATGGCATGGCCCATTTGAAGTACTTTGCCGCACGGGTGATGTGGATTACGAAAATCGCTCAACCAGGGTTCAGGAAGGGTAAACAAATTGACCATGTGAACTTGCTGAAACCCTGTAAGGTGCAGAGGTCTCTGTTCATCCACCCGGTGGAAGAGGAAACAGACCTGGGTCCTCAGCCCCCAAAGGAGAACACCTTTGGTGACGATCAAATCCCTATGGGTAGCCAGATGTCCTCTAAATATTTCTCACAAGTTCCCTTTTTGTTCAAACAGTTCAATTACGTTATTTCTGATTTACCAGGGCAAACAAATTTAGTTTCACATGTGATAGAAACAGTACCTGGGGTAAATGTACTTTCTCGTCCTTACAGGTTGCCTGAAAGCAATAAGGCCCTGGTAGAGGAGGTACAAGACATGCTAAAGTAGGACGTGATCGAGGAATCATGCAGTGAGTGGTGAAGTACAATAGTTATGGTCCCTAAACCAGATGGGAAGGTAAGATTTTGTGTGGACCTCTGAAAGGTCAATGCAGTATCCAAGTTTATGCATATCCGATGCCAAGGGTGGACGCGTTAATTGACGTACTTGGTACAGCGGAGTATATATCCACACTAGACCTAACAAAAGGATACTGGCAAATACCTTTACAGAAGAAGTCCAAATGCAAAACCGCCTTTGCCACTCCGATGGATTTATACCAGTTTGTGACAATGCCATTTGGACTGCATGGATCCCTGGTCACATTCCAGAAACTCATGCATAAAGTGCTGAGACCTCCAAAGGGCTTATGCCGCAGCCTACCTAGATTACTCATTTATAGTAAACACTGGCAGGCCCATTTAAATAGGCTGAAAGCAGTCCTCAGGTCTCTAAGAGAGGCAGGGCTAACTGCCAACCCTAAGAAATGTGCCTTAGGTAAGGCTGAAACTAACTACTTGGGTTATGCAGTGGGAGGTGGAAAAGTAAGGCCCCTAGCTGACAAGGTAGCTGCCCTGAAAGTAGTTCTGACCCCCGAACAAAAACACAGGTACGCTCTCTGTTGGATTTAGCAGGGTACTATCGGCGATTCATCCCTAACTAATCTTAAGTTGCGTCACCACTAACAGACCTCACAAAAAAGACTGCCCCTACACGTATGGTATGGGGAATGCCAGAGAACCTTTGAGGAGGTAAAACTGTGTCTATCAGAGAGTCCTGTCCTTAGAAGCACAGACTTTAATAGGCCTTTTATCGTACAAACCGATGCATCAGAGATAGGGAAAGGGGCAGTGCTGTCACAACAGTTTGAGGGAATAGAACATCTGATTGTTTTTCTGAGTAGGAATTTGTTCCAGAGGGGAAAAAAAACTACTCGGTGATAGTGAAGGAATGCCTCGCGGTAAAGTGGGCAACTTAAGCCTTAAGGCATTACCTGTTGGGAGTCCATTTTACCCTGGTGACAAACCTCGCTCCATTAAAGTGGTTAAATTCAATCAAAGACTCCAACGTTAGGTTGACCAGGTGGTATATGGCCCACCAACCTTCTCATTTGTATTTTCTTTTCCAGGCCTGTGCTGAATCTCAAACGCTGATTTCTTCTCTAAAGAAGGGGTGGATGGTCAGGCTTCAGCTGTGCATGTCCCCAGCCACACACTAACAGGGGAGGAATTTAACAGGGTTAGTATCAGACACCAGCTCTATGCATGGCAGACCTATGTTTAGGTCTGCAGTGCAGCAGTGACCGGGTAAAAGTTCAGCTGGGAAAAAGTCTGATTAATTGGTCAGGTCCCAGCTGCCTCGTTAAAGGGCTTTCAAAACCCAGGCTGCTCACACATGCCAGGCTGTCTGAACCAGTGAGACACACTGCAACTCTGGAGGAAAATTGCTTGCTGTAAAGGTCTGTCTTTCCTTTAATTCCTGGATTTTGAACACCCCTTGTTTGGAAAAGAGAAAAGCTCTGCTCAGGACTTAATTTCCATTTTTTTATGTTTGCTGAAAAGAAGCTGTATTGTTTTTGTATGCCATATTTTTGAGTCCAAATAAACCAGACAATTCAGAAACCCACATGTCTGTTTATTGTCCCTGCAATAGTCTAATAAGGGGAAAAATAAATTAATTCCTGACTCCAATAATGAACAAAAACAGAAAGGCCAGCGCATCATATAAAATGACAACATATAGTACAATACTTCAGTGATTATCTGCTCATGAAAAAGGGTCATTTAGTTAAACCCTTTGGCCAAAAGGTTATAAAGCCTGCAGCCACTTCACGGCATGACCAATCTGCAGGTCCTAACACAACCTGGCACAATTCCCATGTACCTCTCTTTTCTGCTGGAGGGAGAAAGACCATAGTGGGTCTGTGATTCACATGATCATGATAAAAACTGCTAATTGGAAAGTGGGACGGGGGGAGCTTTAAACCATGGAGAGGAGGGCCTCACCTCCAAGCAACAACAGCTGCGTAACCCATCAAGCTCCAGAACCCCAAAACCCACTCTCACATCATATATACAGCATATATATTAGAGTCAAAAAGCAGTGCTACTGAGCGTGGCAAGATATACAAACAAAAACAGAAAGGCCAGCGCATCATACAATATGACAACATATAGTGCAATACCTCAGTGCTTATCTGCTCATGAAAAAGGGTAATATAGTTAAACCCTTTGGCCAAATGGTTATAAGCCTGCAGCCACTTCACGGCATGACCAATCTGCAGGTCCTAACACTACCTGCCAATAAAGGCAATCAGATTACTCCCTGGATTAACATCCTTCCCATGTTTACTTATTTGGTAAATCCCTGTATATTCCCTTTCTAAAAAGATGTCTAGCTACACACAAGGGAAACTCCCGCACCGCCACAATGTGAACCACGTTGAGGTGCTTACTAGGTAAAGGATTACTAGGTAAAGGGGCTACATCCCTTTTCAAGGATCTCTGTCCGTGAATAACTTCACGGATCAGCCATCCATGAGTGTTTCTATTGCAGACTACCCTTTAACACTTCCCTGACTGGGTGGGAGTATATGGGTATTGGTATACAATATACTTACCACTGCAACTATATCCACCGCATGTTGAAGATCCATACCATTACCTGTTCATACCTCCAGTGCAGTCTGGCTGCATATGGGTGTATGCACTTATAGAGTGCCTCCTCAATATTAAGCAGCTTCTAGTGTTTGAATGGGACTTATACAGCAGTCACACATTAACAGATGGTCACACACAGATTCATGCCTTGCTTTGCTTAGATGTTATACCTATACATCATATATATGTCACCTTGATTCAGAGCGCTTATCAACACACGCTCTGAGAATTTACATCAGGACTGACATCTGTGTGGTGGTTACAGTACCGACACACTTTATTGCAGTGTGGTCGGTACCGCAAGCCGGGAGATTTCCCGGCTTGCTAGTGGCCGCCCCTCGGCGTGCCGCACGTCATAGACGCGCGGTCACGCGTCTTCGGGAGCGTGCGCCCCCTGCACGCACGTCCAGGGGCTCCCCGAGGGAGCCCTGGTGTCCCGCGATCGCGGGACAGCGGCAGGGGGTTCCGGGGGACCCGGCGGACCCGGCAGCGGTAGGGAGAGCGCCCCGATCGGAGGGCGCTCTTCCGCTGCTTCGGCGCGCGCCCGTCACACTCAGGCGCGCGCCAGGCTACTGCTGCGGCCAAGAACGGGCAAATGCTCGAATAAACTTGGCCGCAGCAGTACATCACGGACTTATCTCCATATCCATAGGAGGCTATATACATAGCATCAGATCCTAAATATCTATCAAGGATCTCCATATGTACACACTACTTAACTATCTTTAGTTAAGTTACAAATGATCAGAGTCACGTGCTGTTTGACACATTTTTATTTTAAAGCCCATTTTTTTATTCATTGTTGCCAATAAAGTATTTTAACAATATCATTATACATTTAGTTTGACTGAGTGATAATATATTAGGTTCCTTTTCTTCTGTATACTCTAAAAAGATGTCTAACCTTTTTTTGAAGATATTTGTTGTATCTGCCATCACAGTCTCCATGGGTAATGAATTCCACATTTTAACTGCCCTTACTGTAAAGAACCCTTTCCTTTGTGGCTTGTGAAATCTCCTTTCCTCCAACCTTAAGGCATGACCCCTGTTTGTATTGCGCTTGGGATAAATAGTTATTTTGAAATCTCCTTGTATTCACCCTGAATATATTTGTATAGTTATCATATCCCCTCTTAGAGATCTCTGTTCTAATGTGAACAAATCTAAATTGGCTAGCATTTCATCATAAATCAGATTTTTCATCCCCTGTATTAATGTGGTGTCTCTTCTTTGCCTTTTTTCTAGCTCCATAATGTCTTTTATGGAGTGGGGCCCAAAACTGTAATTTAAATATGCTTTGCATATTTTATAATTATATCTCCTAGGTGTCCTCCTTTTGTGTGCACATGTGTCTCTCCACATGTTGTTTAAAGTGAGGTTTGAGATATATAGATAGATAGATAGATAGATATAGATATAGATAGATATACTGTATAGATATCTTTGGAAATTCTGGGCAAATCAAATGTTATATTCTCAAACAAATGTGCAGATAGTGGAGGCCGGTGATATTGCAAGTACAAAGGTAGGGCGAATATGCATTTTTTCGACTGAGCCACAGATATTTGTGGTTGAAAGGAACTCCCACATTCACGGGGAAAGATTTACCCTTCTCTACTGAAGTCACCTTTACAATGAAGTACTTCCATGACCATGTGACTCAGCATACGCATTCCATGTCGACCTCGCCCTAAATAAAGTGCACTTCCATACAGTATATTCCTCCTATCTCTATATGTAGGAACTTAAGAAATGTTTTGTTTTATGTATTATGCACTTTTCCCTATTTACATTATTATTCCCTGAACAGGTGGTCCTCGGTATCCGATAACCCACTTTCCGTCGAATGCCTTACCCGATACCGCATAATGCAGTCCATTATGGACGCATTATCCAACGTTGGAACTGCTTATCTAATGCTCACCGCCACGGATTAACATGGACCCACAATCCGATGGTCTGTTATCCGATGGCAGTTTGTGGGATGCATTCCATCGGATAAGCGAGGACCGGCTGTATTATGCCTTGTAAGTTTAGTTGTAAAATCTGAAAAACATTGAGAACATGGTGGGTGTTATACGAATAAAAATACAATGTCCTTTACATGAAACAAAATTATATTATCTAGTGCTTGTTATAGTGGAAGTTGTGGGAGTCTATGTATCAAGGCAATTGTGGTGCAATTATAGGCCAAAGAACTGCCCCATATTTAGAAAAAAAATCCTATTGAAATCAGTAGGGTTTTGGTTCCTTGATAAACCTAGTGTAATTGTTTTGACCTACAGTTTTTGAATCACTGGATAGAGACACGTGTAGACTCCAATAACTATTTAATGCACAGTCATCCACATAGCGTCGTCTTACATCTCATGAACTAGCACAAATAAAAAGCTGCATGAGTTATGTGCATATTTTATCAGTATTTTTTTGGAGGTGCATGGGCGCTCTTTCTTAGGATACCAGCAGAATCATTGTTGCTCTTCCTTTTAGAGCACTGCACATCTTATCAGCTGCACTAACCAGTGACCATGCATGAAGAATCAAGTGATCAAACGGCAAAGTCATACCTATTCCTTATCTTATACTTTTCAGAACTTGTTGATGCACTTTACTGCATTTGCTGCATTGCTTACTGCACGGGTCTGATTTAAGGACTGATGCTTGAATCCACACCACTTTGTGGCATCATACTGTAATAGAGAAGAAAATATATCTTTGACAAGGACTTGACATTATGCAAAGTAAAAGGATATATGTATTCACCTTTACAGTTTCAGGGGTGGCAGCTCTGCTTCATGTGATCACACCTGGAGCGATTCTGTTGCCTAGATCCCGGAAATGAGACCGGGCTCCAGATCTGTTTCAAACAGGCTTGTTGCTCCAGAGTGGTAAGCCTGATATGCCCCTAGAAAACGAGCAAGTGCCCATGATATAACAGGTACATCATAAGGTACCATAGCACACTCATAAAAGCACTGTAAACACTACAGCAGCAATCACCCCCATACAGAAAGAAAGAGTTTTACCTAAACCAAGGGGTCCCCGAGGCCCACTGACCCATGGTCGTCTGATGGCCGAGGACCGCCAAATCCAAGATTTGCAGTTTTTTTATGCCAGTGTTTCACACAAAAAACGACAAACTGGTTCCTAGGCTACCAATAGAAAACTGCAATGTCAATGTCACAGCTTTGTGTGGGATGCCTCAGTTTGCACATGACATCAAGATGATATTTTCTGTTGGAGAAGAAATATTCACCCCCACCCCCCCAGACAAAAGAAGTATACGTCTCCTATTGCTTTTAATGATTTGTTTATTTGATAAATTGGATGGCCTTTTCTTGCACCTAAGATTTGCATCACATTTGCCTTAATATAAGTATTAATTTTTTCAATTTCGTTTGAAATACAGCGAAGACGGGCTACAGCTTCCTCATTGCCTAACCCCTAGAAATAGCTCTCCTCACTGAGTCTATCCATGGTGTTTGCTGTGATGTAATAATAATTGCGTCTTTAATATGTGACTGTATTCATTGCTTCACAGTAGCAGTTGTATTCTATTCACATTGTCTTTAATAAGCCGTATTATGAAGTCGCAATAGATATACCCGTCCTGTAAAATAAACTAGATTCCTTGGCATGCTGTGATAACTTTCCAAACATGAGCACTAGAGAATTCAAGCTAAAAAGGAGGGAATCAGGACCAATGCAACTTGGGATGCCCCTAGTGAAATGGGGGCCAAAGCAAAAGCAGGGGGTAAAGGTATGGGTGCTACAGGCAAAAAACGTACTCAGGGCAACAACGTTGTAAGCAGAGAGTGGGCCGTGCACACCAAAAAGCAATGCAAATAAATGAATGCAAAAAAGTCATCCCTGATGACGGTGCTTGCATTAGTAAAAGGATATATGTACGTTGGATCGCTATGAGGGGTGTTATTTTATATTGCAGACACCTTACAATTTACACTGTTAAATTGCCCATCAAGCCCACCCTCTTTTGAAACTCTAGTTGGCAAAATCTGCCTCCCCTTTTCTAAGCCCATCTTGCTCGCTGGCATCTACCGCCCCCCTAAAGCCCCTCTACAATCCCTGACTGATATCACCCAATTTCTTGGCTCCATTTCCTCTCTGAATGAGAAGAGTGAGCTGCTAGTTCTAGGGGATTTCAACTTCAATTGGCTTGACCCTAAAAGCCACAAAATCCAGATACAACTCAAGTCACTTAACCTATCGCAACTCATTTCCCAACCCACACGGATAAACCTGAAATCGCATAACCATTCCTTGCTAGACTGGATTCTCTCCTCAAACCCCAGCAGAATCCAATCCTCTGGCCTCCTTCCTGACATTTTCAGTGACCATGCAATAGTGTACTGTGTAAGGAAAATTAAACCGCCCCAATCAAGCCCTAAAGTTCTCCTCACTAGAACATTTAAAAACTTTAACCCACAACAGTTTCTGGATGACCTTACCAACTGCCCATGGCACAGATTCGATTTAATTCCCGACCCCGATTCTGCGCTCGACTATTTCCAATCCGAGTTCTTAAAACTCTGCGATACCCATGCTCCACTACGCAAAATAAGGGTACGGGGGGCCCACCTTCCATGGGTTACAACTGACCTTATATCACTCTACCAGTTCAGGGATGCCTTGTGGAAAAGCTACAAAGTAACTGGCACTACCAAGGATCTTAATCACTACAGATGCATGCGGAACATGTGCACAAGGCAAACAAGGCATGCAAAAGCACAATATTACTCTGACAATCTCCACCAAAATACATCAAACCAAGCTAACTTCCGGAAGGTTATCAACAATATATTCCAGCCTCCTAACCATCAACAACCAAGTAATATCACTAAGGGGGATATTACTCTGACAAACCCCACTGACATTGCAAATGCTTTCAATGATTACTTTGTGGGGTGTGCCACTAACTTATTAGCGAAACGCAGCACAAACCCCAAACATGAATCTCATCCTGGGAGTATCCCTACAGTCCCACCCCCTCCCAACACTGCCCACAATTTTCAATTTAGCCCAGTATCTGAAGAGGAGATTACACAAGTGCTCCTCAAACTAAAACTAAGCAGCCAATGTGGACCCGACTTACTACAATCTAGGTTCCTACGACTTGGTGCCCCAACCATTGCCAAACCAATTGCGTCCATAGTCAACTCCATCCTGTCTGCAGGCCATATCCCTAAGACCTGGGAAACTGCCAGAGTTGTCCCAATCTTCACAAGTGGGGACAAAAACACTGTCTCAAACTACAGGCCAATCTCACTTCTCCCAATTCTATCCAAAGTTATGGAAAAATGTGTCCACTCCCAATTAAGCGATTTCTACACCAAGACAAATTTCCCTAGCCAATTCCAGTCTGGGTTTCGTCCCAAACACTCCACCGTAACTACCCTGCAAAAAGTTTGCAATGAAATCCAGTGTGGAATGGAACGGGGACAACTCACTGGTGCAGTATTCCTAGATTTTGCAAAGGCTTTTGACACAGTTGATCATGTTATCCTGCTTAACAAACTCCAGAGCTCTGGAATAGGGAAACATGCTTTAAACTGGTTTCAGTCCTACCTATCAGGAAGATCCCAACATGTGTCCATCTCAGGCTCTAACTCCAACCCCCTGGATATCACCTGTGGTGTCCCGCAAGGCTCTGTTCTGAGGCCCCTACTCTTCTCAGTGTTCATTAATGATCTTCCCACAGCTTGTAAGGAAGCCTCAATACACATGTATGCAGATGACACAATCCTATATGCACACAGCCATAACCTCTCTGACCTTCAACACATACTTCAGTCTGACTTTTTGAGACTCGAAAACTGGATTTCCCAAAACAAACTGTTTTTAAACACTGACAAGACTGTTACAAAGTTATTTGGGACCAAGGCTAAATTTGTAAAGCTTCCAGTGACTGAGCTCCTGATTAGAACCAACGCTAACACCACCCTAACACCTGTCACTAGTTTTAAATACCTGGGCATATGGTTTGACTCCCACTTAACATTCGGGATGCACATTGATACCCTGACAACCAAGACCTATGCCAAACTAGGGGTACTTTACAGGAACAAATCCTCCCTAAGTCTCCTGGTCAGAAAGCGTATCACACAGCAGATGCTAATGCCAATTATTGACTATGGAGACATAGTATATGGCTCGGCTCCTCAAACCCACCTTAGCAAACTTGACACCCTCTACAATTCAATTTGTCGTTTTGTTCTCCAATGCAACTACAATACACATCACTGCGAAATGCTCAAAGAACTAGATTGGTCATCACTAGAGTCTAGGCGCAAAGTTCACCTTTCCTGTCTCACCCTCAAATACTTTCTGGGCAAGCTACCCAGCTACCTGAACAAGCTCCTCACCCCTACCACATGCAGCACCTATCACCTGAGATCAGACTCCAAAAGACTATTCATGGTCCCAAGGCTCAACAAAGTATCCAGACGTTCCTCCTTCTCCTTCCGTGCACCCCAAAACTGGAACAACCTACCAGAGACTCTCATATCCACCACCAGTTTAAGTTCTTTCAAATCTAAGGCTGTCTCACACTTTAATCTGGTCTGTAACTGTTTCATACGCTCATAATATATATTTTCTTTAACTGTGCACGCAATGTCTTGTATATAATGTATACCTTGTTCATTTATGTAACTGTACTTGTAACCATGTATTATTTGTTTTACACTGTGCCCAGGACATACTTGAAAACGAGAGGTAACTCTCAATGTATTACTTCCTGGTAAAATATTTTATAAATAAATAAATAAATGACTGTGTGCAGTCATTAAAATGACTTTTTTGCATTCATTTGTTTGCATTGCTTTTTGGTGTGCACGGCCCCCTCCCTGGTGAATTCTTTAATCTTTTCTCTTGATAGGAGTTGCACCCACTATGAGGATCCCGGACTAAAAGGGAAAAAAAGGTCAGTAAAGCCATGACAAAGGACAACCTGGAGCTGTCATAGATGTAATGCTGCTTTGGTTCAGGTCAACGCCAGATGTCTATTCAAAGAATGTATCAGTAGCAGAGGCAGCAGGAAGTGTTTATGAAGTGCCAGCATCAGTTATCCTGACTCCTGGCACAGAGCGGGACCAGGCTAGGAGATAGAGGGCCAACTGAGCAAAAAAAACAAAGAAGAAATGAACCTCCTCATCCACTCAAATATTTTTACATTAAACAAAATAAAAATAATATTAATATACTTATAGACACATGAAAATAAAATAAAATGATACATGGTATAAATGAAGCCATTAACTCGTTGCAGCCACTGCGGACATCTCACAGCAGCCGCGCCACCGGTTCCATTTACTCGCCGCCGATCAGCCACAATATTAAGCCACCGGCCATTTTGACTTGAAGGTATTCCCATAACCTTACCCTAAAAACACGTAATCATAACTCTTTACCTACCCGTTAACCCCTTAGCATAAAACCCCAACCTTAATACCTAATGCCAATGCTAATCATTACCCTAAACCCCTTACTCTGTAATCCGACCAAAAAAGCAAAACTTTAACCCTTTACCCTAAAACCCATAATCTGACCCCTTACCCTAAAACCTCTGATCATAACTCCTTATCCAAGCCCCCCAACTTTACCCCATACCCTAAAAATCTAAAGCTCTTACCCTAAAACCCTGAAGTTAACCCCTAATGCTAACGCTAGTCTCATACCTAAGCGATGAAACGGTTGGCTGATCAGCGGCAGCTAAATGGCAACCGTGAATATGGCAGCGGCGAGATGTCCCATTCTGATATTAACTTTCCCCTTTTAAAGCTGTGGGTTTCTGAACCCGAAGAATGCCCTCTCTCCTGTGGTTATTACCTTCCCCGGAGCTGTGGAAAAATGCTTTTTTACTGCACCTCAGTGGAACATAAATCTGGCTACATCAGTATATCTAACATTTGCACCCCATCTTCATTCTCTTTCTCCTTCACTGTATTCCTTCCATCTTTAATACCCCCTCTTTATTCCAATGTGACTATTTTTGCAGCCACAAATTGCATTTTCTTACCTGTCAAACTTACCCACCCGAAAACGTACAACATATTTTTCTTCCTTTCTAATCTTCTTATGCTGTGTGGTGACACATCTCCAAGCCCTGGACCAACAGATACCCATCCTATCCCATCTGTCAGTTCCAGAGCTTCATATGTAACTCACACTTCCAACACCTCCAATCTTGCCCAACTTTCTTGCCTCCCTCTCTTCCCTATTGTCCCTTCTCACAGTGGAAGGCATACTCTGAGTAACAAATTAACAACGGTTCGTGACCTTTTTCTTTCCAACTCTTTGGACTGAGACATAGCTCACTCCCATAGAGACAGCCTCACCTGCACAACCATCCTATGGTGGCCTCTCCTTCAGTCATACCCCCAGATCTGGTGGCAAACATAGTGGGCAGTAAACATCCTTCTCTCCTTGTTGCACTTTAAGTAAAATTTCCTTACCCCTCCTCATATTTTTGCTTAGAAGCTTTGTAGTATTCGTCTCTCCACAACGTCTGTCCATATTTCTGTCATAAATTGCCCACCTAGGCCTACTCGGTTTATGGATAACTTTGCTGCATGGATCACACTGTCTCTGTCTCCCCCGCTTTCATTGTTGGAGACTTTAACATTCCCATTGAGAACCTTATCTCCCCAGATATTTCTAAACTCCTCATCTCACCCAGTGGACTAACTCTATTGATCGTGATGGTCACCCCTTGACCTCTTTCTCGTGTCTGCTCCTTAACATCTCCAATACACTATGGGGCCTAATCTGTTATCTCTTAAATTGTCATTTCCAAACTGCACAAAATGGCATGTACAGAAGGAGCAGAATGAAATGTGCAAAAAAACAGCACTCTATTGCAAACGGCTTCTTCTAAACCACATCTAAAAAATAAAAAAAAGACAAATTGCATTGTTTCAGTCAAACCGAATGGTTTGTACTTGTTTTACAAATGGAATGACCTCAGGTGGTTCTAACTCCATACCGAGTCTGACTAAGGCTGAGTCCATGGTGACTCAGCCCGTGCAGAGGCGCGCTGAGGGAAAGCGAGTGCTTTCCCTGGCCTTGGTTAGCACGCCGTCCGGGGGCGTGTCGGGGGGTCGGGCCAGTGACGTCACGGAGCTGGTTCGCCCTCATTGGGCGAACCGCTCACGTGACCGGCCCTGCGCTCCCGTGAGTGCGCAAATTTAAAAAGCTTGCAGAAGCGTGCGCGAGCCCCTGCTAAAGCTGCTCATTGCGGCTGCAGGGGCTCACTGGTAAGTGAGAGTGCGCCTCAGCACGGGTCAGCGCCTAAGGCTAAGGTCCCGTTGCACGCGTCCGCACGGCTGGCTTGCTTGCCGGCGGCGCGTGCAACTCGCTGTACCGCGATCTGCGGTCTACAGGATGCTTTTCTCGGAGCGGGGGGGGGGGGCGTGGCCAAACGGGTCGGGGGGGGCGCGGCCATGACGTGAGGGGCCGGAGCGGGAGGTGGGAGGATTGACTGGGAGGATTGACAGGGAGGGGGGGCATGGCTTGAGCGGAGGGACCCGCTACTCTTCCCCCCCCCCTCCCTCCACGGGCTGCAGGTAAGTAAAAAAAAACACACACACGCAGGCACTCATACATACATACACACACACACACACACACACACACACACACACAGGCAGGCACTCACACACACACACACACAGGCAGGCACTCACGCACTCACACACACACACACAGGCACACACATACACACACACACACACACACACACACACACACACACACACACACACACACACACACACACACACACACACACACACACAGACAGGTACTCAGGCACACACACACACACACAGGCACTCAGGCACACACATATACAGACAGGCACTCACCTGCTTTCACTCCACACTCCTCCCCGCTCCCCGAAGCCTCTCCTCCTCCCGCAGCCTCCCCTCCCCATTGGCTCACAGCCACACCACGTGACGCGTACAAGCTAGGAAACACCATTCTGTGGTGTCTCCTAGCGGCTGACGCGCCACAGCGTGTGATCAGCTGTGCAGCCAGTGGGGACCGGGACCGACTCGCGAGGATTCCCCTGCTGGTGGGGAACTCGCTACATTGCCGCCCGCGCCAACGAGCGCAGCGGGTCCCAGGCCTAAGCGCTGGCCATGCCCGAGGCCTTATGGGTTTTGCTCTCAGCCAAATCCCAGGCTCTGGATATACTGTAACTGGCAATACCAATCTCGTCACTATTTAGGTGCTGTTAAAAAATTCAAGTTTTTAGAAGCGGTTTGTATAACAGAACTAGAGAATAGCAGTTGTGGGCAAAAAATGCAAGCTGTAGGCTTTTTTGACAAACAGATTGAATTGTCAGAGCAACAGCAAAACCGCTTAAAAAAAAAAGCTGTTTAGACGTGGTTTGAACATGCGAAAAAGGCTTACACAATAGCAATCATGCCAATCCACTTCTTAAGAGCACTTTTTTGGTTTGTCAGATTTTGGAGATACTAGAATATATCACCTCTCTGACCACCACTTCCCTTCTTTCTCCCAAACTCTTCCTTCTGCCACTCCCTCCCCCCAACTTCCAAACTCACTTTCTGCAATTTAAACACAATAGACTATTCTCAGCATCTCTACAACGCCTTCTTTCTCCTCTCTTATCTATCACTTACACAAACTTGGTGGCTTCCCTATATAGCAGCTTCTTTTTATCTGCCCTTGACTGGGTCACTATTTACTGACACTGCCCTATTAAGCCTCAACCAAAAACAAAAAACACTAAAGCATCAGAAATTAGCCTGCAGTGCTGATCAGGGTAGGAGGACATTACACTCCCAATCAGATTTTTTACACTATCAATTATCTCTTCATACAATGCTCCTCCATCTAAACAAACCTATTTCTCCTCTCGTATGTTTAGTCTGTCCCCCAAAACTCAATACTTGTTATCTACTTTATCAGCATTGTAATATCAGTGTATAGTTCTCGGAACAGGTGCTCACAAACCCTTACCCTTCTCTCTATCTATAGGGACCAAACAGACAGACAGAGAAGTTGATACTCAAAAAGCTTATTTATTTACCCTTTGGAACTTGGCCTGACGAAGCACATGCGGGTGCGCAACGCGTTGTGGTAGAGCTAATCATTGTTTTAGTATCTGTGTGAATTGAGTGAATTGTCTATTGCCCAGTGCACATTCTGTGTATATAGCCAGCTTTATTAGAAAACTCTGAGCTGAGGAGACGCGTTAATTTGCTGCATACGGCTCACGCTGTAATACGTGAACCCGGAAGTAACGCAGAGACACTAGCTGATCCCAGCGCGGTGTGATCAATCATTCTGAGCACATTATCCTCCCCAGATTGTACATCTACTGACGGGGCAACATGGACACATGATTCTCAAGATATCCACTGGACTACTAAACTTTATATGTAAATTACTAATGGTGTGCATGGACTCTACACAGTATTGTACATTTCAATGAACATATTTATAACTGAGGCCAGCTTTTCCTTAGCTGGCTGCTGGGACTCCTAGTGGGGTGCCCCTAATTGATCGTAAGCCACTCTAGTGGGAAGACGTCTCTCTCTCTGACGCAAGTAAGTCCCTGCTGCAGTATTTTCCACTGTGGAAAGTCTATCGTAGTCCTGGGGTCTTGATCCATCGGTGATTGGCCAAGCGTTCTCATTAAAGTCTCTATTGGACACGAATCTTGGGCTCCTTGGGTTCAATGGTCGGCTTGATGAAGCCACGGGTGAGATAGTACTGGAGGCGCAGGCCCATTACTCAGTGCTCCTTCGGGGAGGTGCCCACCAGTCTCCATTGGAACCAGCCGGGTTTCCTTCCAAAGGATCTTGACTGGACTATTTCTGAAGCGGGAGTCTCGGGACTCTTCTGGCTCACTGACTGATATTAAAGTCTCTGGTTCAGGGTCACTCTCTGCCACTTGAGAAATCGGCAACAAATGATTTCTGTGCCAGACATTTAGCCGGCCATTCACATCTCGTATGCGGTAGACCGCGAGTCCTGGCATCTGTGATTCTACTTCGACAGCCCTGTCGGCCAGCTTGTGTTTGCAGAGTATTCCTAGGTTAGGTAGGAGAACAGCATCTCCAGGCCTTAGTCCCCGATATCTGACTTGGTAATCATACCTTCTTTTGTTATTAGCGTTCAGTTGGGCTGAGGCCTTTTCTGCTAACTGATACACATGTTGTAGGCTATCTTGGAGTCGCTGGACATATTGGTAGTGCGTAGTTTTGGGTACCCCATCGGTAGATATCTGAAGACAGATGTCCGCAGGCAGCCGTGCTTCTCGCCCGAACATCATAAAGTATGGAGTGTACCCAGTGGATTCATGTTATGTGCAATTATATGCATGCATCATCGCTTTCACGTGCCTGCTCCATACAGTCTTTTGTGAGTTCTTTAGGGTGCCTAGAATGTCGAGCAGCATTCGATTCAATCTCTCTGGCAGAGCGTCTACCTCTAGGTGATAGGGAGTGGTTCTGGACGTCTGTATGTTGAGCAACTTAAGCAGCTTGCTCTCGAAGTCCAGACCTTGGTCAGAGTGTATGCGATTTGGGAGCCCGTAGTGGATTAAGTATTTCTCCTACAGCACTTTAGCCACTGTTATTGCCTTCTGATCCTTGGTAGGAAAGGCTTGGGCGTACCATGTATAGTGATTGGTTACCACCACCACCACATTCCCGATATCTCTTGAATCGGGTTTGATGCACAAGAAGTCCATGCACACTAGGTCCATGGGACCTGAGCTTTTCAGATGGCCTATTGGGGCTGCATGAGTGGGCATTGTCTCTCTGGATACATCTCAGGCATTTCCGATAATGCCATTCTACAGTCTCTCGCATTTTGGGCCAGAAGAATTGGTCTTTTATAAACCCGAAGGTCTTATCCACCCCCAGGTGTCTGTGATCGTCATGCAATGATCTTAGTACATGGCGAGGCAGAACCAATTGTCGCAGGTCAGGATGATTGTGGTAGGGGATGACACGTTAGAAGAGGCTCTGCTCTATCTGGAATTTATCCCATTCTCTCGAGGATTGCGACAGCGTCGGTGGTGGCACATTTCACCAAGGAGGGATTGTTCTGGTGTAGAGCCTCGTGTATAGCGTTAACCACTGGATCCCATATTTGAGCCAGTACTATCTCCTTCCACATCAGGAGGGTGATTGGAAAGATTTCCAGGCCGTCTGGGTGGCAATAAGCGGCAGGGAGTGCCTGGGGTCGGCATCCCAGAGATTCTGCTACTCTCAGTTCGGAGGCCACTTTATCTTCTACTATGGCAGCGGTGGCGCACATTGCCCGCATTCCGGGTGCAGGAATTTCTTCCCAGAGGCCATCGTCTTGCGTCGTACTTAGTCCAGGGCTCCTGGATAGAGCATCAGCTCCTATATTTAGAGGCCCGGGCTTCTATTTCAATGTGAACTGGTAGTTGGACAGCGCTGTGAGCCACCTCTGTTTCCTGGCACAGTAGTGGCGTGTACATGCGCCATAGTCTCTACGTTTGAAGCCGGGTATATTCGACCCAGTTTCTGACCGATCTCGAATGACACGGTACGACAGGAGATATTCTGGATGGTCACTGTAATACTCATCGGGTTAGAGGACCTCCATTCGCATACTTCAGGTACCATCTTATACCCTTTCTGGATGTTTTGTTTAAGTGGGGTCTCTAAGGAGAACCACCGATCAACTGTATCACGTCCACGATAACAGGTCCTTGCAGTCATGTGTCGCACTAACTCTGGCGGAATCTCGTCAACCCTTCAAGATTGAAAATTTCACCCAATTCTTCTAGCTTCGCGACCCTGTAGCACTCCTCTTCAAGCCCCGGATCTGTAAGGAGGACAGGGGTAGTTCTCCAGTTTCCTGAAGGTATGCCTGGAGCACTGCCACATCAGTGTCGGTCCCTGAAATGATTGGGGAGCTCGGATGTTCGGGCATATCAGAGCCTCTACCTCCATAAAGTGGGACTTCCCGGTATTTCTAGGCGTGATTTCACCACACCGTCGATGGGGTAGTTCTCATTGCTGAGACCCCATAGCTTCATCTTCTCCACGGACTACAAAGGCAGATGAGTTAAGTGCTGGTCGTAGAAGGACAGATCGATAATAGTCACCTGTGACCCAGTATCCAGCAAGGCTGAGGAATAAATACCTTCCACGATTACTCTTATGATCGCAGCCGGCCCCACCAGACTGTAGCCGTCAGTCTGTGGAGCATCCTCAGATCAGGGAGCGAGGGTGTCTTCCGGCGACGTGGAGGGTGGTTCTGTCAGATATACTTTGCACGTCATGGCCTTAGGAGGGGGAGTCTTTGGCTTAGAACAGTACTTAGCAAAGTGGCCTTTTTGGCCACAGTTGAAGCAACGAGTAGCACGATGGACATCCCAGGTCGGATAGGGATCTAACCTCCCTAAGCACTCGGGGTACAGGAGCCGGTGTCGCGGAAGGGGGAATGTCCTTAACACTTTCAGTCTCTTCGACATTTGGAGCGGCCGCCCCCTTTGTCTCGTCCTTGCGAGGTTCCATGATCCTTTTGGGTTGTGGAAGTGAAGTTGTACTTCTTGCTTCTGTATGTGGCTCATCAAGCCATATAGCATGGAAGAGCAGCGGTCTGTGGGGCGCCTCGCTTCAACAGGGCCACTGGGCATGAAGGTAGGGATCCCATCAGCAGTTGATTCAATCAATACTGATCCACCACTGCAGCTGGAATGGCTCCCTTGGAGAGTAGCATCCACAGCGATAGCTGTAGGATACAGGTGAAAGCTGACAGTTCTTCTCCTTCCTTTTGCCGGAGAGCCTTGAATTGAGCCAGGAGCTCATCTTTATCATTTTCACCCATATACGATTGAGTTAGCAGCTCCACCAACTCACGATCGGTAACTTCTCCCTCTGTTTCACGGTGCATTCGCATCAGTTGAGAGGCCGGGGGCCTAAAGCACTCGACCAGCCGCTGTCTCTTGATGGCCTCGGAGCAGGTCCATTCGTCAATCACCTAGAGAGCATGCTCTTTCCAGATCTCAAGCCCTTCTTCCCCCAAAGGGGTGGGCAATATCACGGAGAAGGCCTTGAGCTTCCTATAATTCTGCACCTATGAGGACATTGTCAAGGCCTCGACTAGTTGAGGTAGTCACCCCCAAGGCGGGGCCACCTCTTGATAGGCGACTATCATTTTCAGGCCTGAGACTCGGGGCCTGCGCAAGACTTCTCGTCTGTCTGCTAGGGGTAGGTGATAGGGGTGGAGTCCGGGCCCAACTGATGGCCACTCGCCTGGCACTTGGTATGAAGGTTACCCGTGGTAGGGGTAGGTCTGGCCTTGTAGGACTGCTTGTCGCCATATTTATGGTCCTCCACTCCACGGGGATAGAGGAGGTGGTGGAGGCCTCAAATCGGCTGGGAAGCCCCTGTGGAGGGTCCAGGAGGGGAGGTAGTTCTGGGGGATGCTAGACCAGGGTATATGAGCGAGAACCCTTCGAGCAGAGTCTCTGGCAGGTATATAACCTGAGGGGCATCTTCTGGACATATTTCTTGCCCGGTGGCCAGTACTACGACACTCCCTTGGCAAGCAGGGTCATATTTTCTACTGATGAGCCGGGCATCGCTCAGACCAGGAGATCTTCACACGTGGTCGCAGAAAACGAATATTGAAGCGAGGGCGGGGACTCGTCCCACTGCGACAACTTGTCACGGAGGTTCTCAGAGCTCTAAAGCCCAGTCATTAACCTGCTGCTGCCAGGGCGTAAACATGGTTGTCTAATTGGTTTACCAATTTAACTGTTACGTAGGGTACCCCAGGTCTGAATCTCTCAGTAGCGCCTCCACATGTAGCACACTTTCCCTCACTCTATGGGAGATATGGCAGTTACATGTGTGGGTTTGTGTGGTGCATTACCTGTGGCTCACAGGAGGCCTGAACCTCTGCCGATGGGAGCCTTGGGTGCACCTGATTTGTCTGGTGACAGCACCTCCACCTACAAGAGATCCCAACGGGGTGGGATATGCCCCTTACAGGAATAATACACACTAGTATATACGAACAACCTTTACTGAAAGCAGTAATATAAGCCCAACTCGACTCCACCACTGAGTGTCCCCAAAGTACATTGAGTGCCAGGCACCAATACCCTGATGTCCCCTTTTCCCAATGTCAAGGCCCAACCAGAGTGTTAGAGACAGTGCTATCCATTGTAGTGTTGGTGCACTTAGTTGAGGTACCTGTCGGGTACTCCAGACCCAGTGCGGCCGACTTACCAGCAGGGATCCGCTTGATCCACCTCTGCGTGGCGTGAATACCGGCGTTGATAATATCACCTTTGAGAGTCTCTGTACTTAGTGGTGGTCTGGACCTAGACCATAGGCCGCAATCACAGCGCAGTGTCTTCCTCTGTGTCCCTGACACTAATCAGTAAATGGGGAAGCGTCCCTATCAAAGAGAGAAGATATCCAGAAGGATAGTAGCTGGAGCACAGCTGATTCAAAGGAACTGGCAGGCAGGATACAAAAAAAGTTTATTTACTAAAAAAAAGTACATAATGTTGGTCCTGGCAGGTACTCTGACGCGTTTCACGCACAGGGCGCTTTTCCCTATCAAAGAGGCCTTCTCTGAAGCAACCACAATCTGCTGGGGGTCTCAGGGCCTACCTTGGGCCTAAGGGGGGATACACTAGGCCTAGTTCAGAGCCACTGGCTCTGAGAAACTACCTGCCTGATTCAACTCTCTTCCAAGACTGGCGTGGTCCCCTGAGCGCGCCAAATGTATCCACTCTGCTCCCTGCACTGTTCCTAAGGCTCATGAGACTTGTAGTCCCTTGCGGAGCCAGTTGGAGTCATGGCCGCCGCTCTCCTATCTCCTGCGGATGTGCAGGGTGTACTAAGATGTCCCCAACGAGTCTTCTGTGCGCATGTGCAAGCAGCCAAAATGGCAGCCATCGCAGAGCCTCCGGAGCACTCCCTACAGTGTCGGCTCTCCTCAGCAACCTCCCTGCACGCCGCAATCTCGCCCGAGGCGTCCTTGTAGCCGTCCCCCTTACGCAGCAGAGGTAAGAGGGGGACCTGGCTACACATTATAGTATTATTGTAAGTGTAAAGTACCATGTGCTGATCCTAATGACAATGAACAAGGCAGAAAAAAACCACACAAAAAACACCTCAACAGGGTTTCATGTAACGTTATTTTTCCTAAAGGTAATCCAAGTTCCAGATAAAGAGGTACATTGGAGTTACTCTTGTAGCTGTGGATAGAGGTCCTTAGGATAAGTGGGTGTTAGCTAATGGTCATCCGAGTCGTTAGGGCAACTTTTTTCCCCAGCCTTCACTTAAAAGGTGTAATCACACCTAGCTTGCCAGAAAACAACCCTTTGTAATGAAGTATTACTCCTATTGGTTTCCTAAACAAATCTAACCGTGCTAAAGTCAAATATGTGGCTGCTTTTATTTTTCGGGGAAATTAATTACAAGTTGAATTGTTTAAGGGCCTCCCAATAGAGAAATGTTTGTCAATCATGCGTTTCCTTTACCCATATCTAGCACTATTCTTATCAGAAAACCAATATAGGTGAAGAGAAAGAGAGGGATCCTTGTTGAACACACGACACCAGACAAAAGCCATTGGAAATCAAACCCCTAAATAATTATGAAAAAATACTTAGAGGTGCCATCATCCAGATGAGACTCCTTAAACATGTTACTGGCAATAATTTTGTCCTAGGAGATCTTACTCCTTTAACTAAACACACTACAATTTTGTCTTGAATTTCTAAGTATCATTATGTGAACAGTGATCATCCGAAAGACTTTCCATTCTCATTACATTTGTATGGGATGCTAATAACTCTGGGGTGTTTCCAGCTTTCATTTATCACCCTTGCACAGTACGGCTACATTACAGGTTTAACACATTGTGACATAGGAGCATTCATTAATTGTTTTTGAAGCTCGTGTGAGTTCTTGCTCTCTTTACTGCCTTAAAGGCATCTTATCCTTTTGATGTCTCATAATCCTACAATTAGTCTGACTTCTATTCCTAGTTTCTCTGTTATTCAAGATTTTTGCCAAAAAAATCAATACCAATAATATGTGGATGTGGTGCCTACAATATTCAACGCCTTCACTACTAGAGTGAACTACAATGATGTACTGGAGACTGACAGCTTTATAAATACTGCATGCAAAAATGATTAATATCTCCTCTTCCAGAGAGTCATGCTACATTCAAAGGCGCTGGTTAGAAATTTTTTTTTTTTTAATCTGAAATCAAAATATATTTTTATGACAAACAAAACCCTCTGAGGGCAGGCACATTTTTTGCGCTTGGTGGACCCGGCATAGAAAAGCCAGTTTGATTTCTTACTATACACAAGACTGCTGACTGGGTGGAGGAGGGGACAGACGGGACTGTTGTCCCAGGTATGTACAGATACAACAATGGGGGAAGGGGGAAAGGGATGGAGACCCTCGCATCAGCCTGTAGTATGTGGTAACGTAAAGACAATAACGGTGCAATAAGGGGAGAGAACAGAATTAATACTAGAGAACAAAGACACCCTATGGACAGCACTCGTTGTGTGTGGTAATGTAATGGTGATAGACTTAAAATTAAAATTCTTTCATTATACTCGTTAAAATAAGTGTCAAAATCGTTGAAATCAATGGACTACTGACAGTGGTAACACAACACATAAAACAGACAAAAATACACAATACTAAAACTGAGATCTACTGTAGGGGGAGAGGTGAAGATCCAAACTATCTGCTAATTAGTAGAGAGAAGCTTTCATGAACTAAATCGTTAACCCCCTAGTTCAGCAATGACAAGGTTAAAAAGCCTGTAAAATAGATACAGGTGACGGTGGACTGACCATGCTCATGTATATACTGAAATGCTATGTAGAGTATATAACAGTTGAGTGAGAGCTCACTAATAATAGAATCGTATAGCCACAAGAGGCAACAATGTTCTAATAACTCTGGTCGTGAAGGACCCCTAAGTAGAGGGTTAAACAAGCCTAATAATAGACAGGTAGAGATAGTGGTCAAGATCTTCGTGAGTAGTGTGCACAGGAGCTCACAAAGTGTGATACTTAGCTCTGGGGCACGGATCTAGTCCGTATCCAGTTATAGCCCCCTAATTCAAATGTGCCACTATAGCAGGCTTGATCACTGACATCAGAGAAATAGTGAGCAAACACACACAGATGGCCGAGGGGAGGAAGGGATAAATTCAATGCAGCAAATGTAAACAGCAGTTACGCAAGAATACTCAGGGTAAAGTGATGGTGTATACACCGTACCCCTATCAAATATATCGAGCCCTCGTCAAAGCTCACGAAACAAAGTAACGCATGTGAGAGAAAGCGCCCCAGCGAAACGTGCGTCAGGTGGAAGGCGGCTACAGGACTGACGTCATCACGTCATGACGCTCACATGCCGGGCAGAGGGTGAGAGGCACTGCTAAGTGCCGGTGTATGCGCGAAGGGATACTATGTTGGCTTCTAATTGCTATACTGTATAAGTTATGATGCTTTTGCATGCTGGATTCACAGCATCTAACTAATTTCAGCGTTACTTTGTTTCGTGAGCTTTGACGAGGGCTCGATATATTTGATAGGGGTACGGTGTATACACCATCACTTTACCCTGAGTATTCTTGCGTAACTGCTGTTTACATTTGCTGCATTGAATTTATCCCTTCCTCCCCTCGGCCATCTGTGTGTGTTTGCTCACTATTTCTCTGATGTCAGTGATCAAGCCTGCTATAGTGGCACATTTGAATTAGGGGGCTATAACTGGATACGGACTAGATCCGTGCCCCAGAGCTAAGTATCACACTTTGTGAGCTCCTGTGCACACTACTCACGAAGATCTTGACCACTATCTCTACCTGTCTATTATTAGGCTTGTTTAACCCTCTACTTAGGGGTCCTTCACGACCAGAGTTATTAGAACATTGTTGCCTCTTGTGGCTATACGATTCTATTATTAGTGAGCTCTCACTCAACTGTTATATACTCTACATAGCATTTCAGTATATACATGAGCATGGTCAGTCCACCGTCACCTGTATCTATTTTACAGGCTTTTTAACCTTGTCATTGCTGAACTAGGGGGTTAACTATTTAGATCATGATAGCTTCTCTCTACTAATTAGCAGATAGTTTGGATCTTCACCTCTCCCCCTAGATCTCAGTTTTAGTATTGTGTATTTTTGTCTGTTTTATGTGTTGTGTTACCACTGTCAGTTGTCCATTGATTTCAACGATTTTGACACTTATTTTAACGAGTATAATTAAAGCATTTTAATTTTAAGTCTATCACCATTACATTACCACACACAACGAGTGCTGTCCATAGGGTGTCTTTGTTCTCTAGTATTAATCCAGGCATGTACAGTCAAGGGGCCCATAACGTTTGTTGCCCAACCGTCCACTCCTCTGGCCACCGCATCTTTAGGCCTTGGCCCCCCCTTCTGCAAGCCTCCAGTGGGCCCTCGTCCCCCTTTCACCATCTGCTACCCATCTGGGCTGTGTCTTCCCTCCACGTGGCTCCAGTGGGTCCATCTGCGGGCCACAGGTAAGCCGAAGTGGTTCCTTTGTGTACTTTGCTCCCTGCCCCCCAGACCCATTACCTCCCTTATACCAACCCCCAGACCCATTACCTTCCTATACCCCGCCCCCCAGATCATTACCTCCTTATACAATCTAGTCCATTACTTCCCAATACCCTCCCACTCCCTGAACCATTACCTCCCTATATCCCCCCTGGACCATTACCTCCTTTAACCCCCTCCCCCCATACCTCCCTTTACCCCTCCCACTGCATCGATACCACTGTTTAGCCCTTCAGCTCCCCCCCCCTCCCACCTCCTTTTATTATCTCCCACGTCCCTCCCATGGCCATACCTCCATTTATCCCTTCCTGCCTTCCCTCCATACGCTCCATCCTGCCATGCTCATTATTTCCCCTATGCATATCCCTATTTTTTTACTACCCCCCTCCCCCCCATTTACTGCTTCTTATATTTTTCCTGGGCAGGGTTGCCACCTCTCCAGGTTTTACTTGGAGACTTCGGGTTTGGCATCCCCTTCTCCGGGCTACGGGTTTGTCCCTGAAATTTCCGGTTGGCGGGTTGTTACAGACAGGGCAGGCATAATGACTTCTCATTGCTAAATCATACATCACTCACATACCCTTTGCATTTCTCAAAGGACTATCTGTGTGCAGAACTCATTTCCTCCCTTCGCTGCCTACTACATCCGGGTCACAGCCCTATGCTCTACTGCGCATGCTCGCACGTAGGGGATCCTGGGAGTTATAGTTTTTATTAGACAACATCGATTGACACATATAAGCAACACAGTAACCTTCCCAGAAACCCTGCTAGGGAACACACACCACCCCCATGTATTTTAACATACATACGTATTTTTATCTCCCCCCCCCTCTCTTCTCCCCCCCTCTCTCTCTCTCTTCTCCACCCTCTCTCTCTTTTCAGTAAAGCTGCTTCAGTCCCTCTTTTTTGATAGCAATGAGGTAACCTTGTCTTTGTTAAATTAACTCAAGTAAAGTAAACTGAGATACAGTAACTCATTGTAATAAATTAATATTGATCAGCGACGACTCTGTCTGCAACAATTGTCATCAGCGTTAGTTATAAATAATAGAAATGGCGTAAGGTAATATACAATTCCATATACCATTAACGCAGCAATAGTGCCCTCAACAGCAGTCTCCCGCCATCTCCCCCTGCAACTGTCAATATGGCTGCGCGGCGTCAAATGGCGCTGCGCTGCCATGCCAACGGGAACGTCACGTGAAGTAACAGCATGACATGATGCTCGTTATCATGACAATGAGACGCCACGTTGTCATGGCAACTTGACGCCGCGTGGCGTTACATAGCATCCCGTTGTCATGGCAACGCAGTGAATTTTAAATAAAAAAAATTCTCCATGTTGACCGTCAGTCGAAGGTGGCAACTCTGCTCCTGGGCCCAACAATTTCTAATGGCGACCCTGACTATACCTCTGCTCAATCTCCTGTGTCCTGCCCAAATACGTGTCCTTTCCAGCCCACATATTTTTCCCTCGCTACCTCTACCTTTGGCCCGCCCTCACCCTCAGTATGCCCCAAATAATATCAAGTCAAATCTGAAAACATAACTTTTGAATAAAAATAGCCAGTGCTCCTCACACTCAGAGACACCATTGTGATCACATACTGCCATTCACTGCACTTTCCCCCCTCCTCTCTGTCAGTCTTCCAGCATGCCATTTAGACCTTATACTCTGCCTGACAATGATTATTTTCCCTATGATGTTCTTTAATATTTGATGCACTTATTGTATTATATTTCTATGCATTTTAATGTCAACTTTTTAAAACGCTGCATACTGTACATTGCTTGTTCTATATGAAATCCATTCTACTTATTTTAGAATACAGGGCATTATTATACAATAAAGCAATGATTGCACCAGACATAAAAAAGCAATTATTGCAGGAAATAAATTCCCATTCTGAAGAGATTACAAGCCAACTGCAGTTATATAATAGGAGAAAAACGTTACCAGGCATGATATTTAGAGTAATGTTCTTAGGGGTTTTTCTTTTCACCTGTCAGGAATTATTACTAATACCTTGTAAACACATTTTATAGCACCATACTATTAAAGTAAATGTGACATTAAACAGACAGACTACATAGATAATTACACAATATTATATATGACTATATTCAGGTCACCCTACCACTCCCTAATGTCAACTTGGTCCCATAACAGGACTAATGCATTTAGTGGAAATGCCCACATGTATCACGGATCTCATGAAATGTCTATACTTTATACATAACCATGTCTGGACATGTTTCTCAGATTATAATTAAGACTAATCCCAGTCAAAAGTATTACTATTGCTAAATCTGATTTAGATTTAATTTACTTACTACTCCCCTTTCTACAGTATCTTGAACAAACCTTTACAATGAGGTCAAAGGAAACGAAGTTGCAAAAAGCAGAGGTAATGTGAATCTGTTCCCTATGAGACTGTTCTGCCGAGGATGGGTTTTCAATTTGCTTGTTTGATTGGATAGTTTGGTTCTTCGTTGCTGGCTTTAACTCTCCAGCAAATCAACAAAATACACCAATGTCTAGAATCTAAAATCAATCTCAAACTAATCTAAAGTCTCCTGGCTGCAAAACTGAAAAGCCTTTGCAATCAAATATTTACCCTGCAAATTCCTGGGATCAGCTTTAAAGTGTTTCAGAATAGCGTAAGGCCACAGACATGGTGCCTCCCGCCGTGCTCCTCCGCGCTGACGCACAGCCCCACCTGCTGAAGCAGGAGCTTTTTGGTGTCCTGGCAGGCGAGACAGCGAGCTTGGGAGGCGGAGCGGGAGGTGGGGCTAGCGCGGCCGACGTCAGCGTCACGGCGTACAATACCGCAGTGTCATTGGCTGCTTCGCGGTCACGTGACCGTTCCTCCGCTCCCCTCTGCGCTGAAACTTAAATGTTGCTGTCTCCTGCAAGTCAGTACGCCTCCACACGCCTGCGGAAGCGCCTCCTAAAGTCGCAATCATAAGGCTGAGTCCATAGAAGGACAGGCCGTGCTGAGCCGTGCGGACGCTCCGCGCTGAGCCCCTGCATCCTCAATGAGGATGCCTTGAGAGGGGCTCACGCGAGCGTCCGCAGGCGTGCTGACGAGTTGGAGTTTTCAGCCGAGCGCCAAGCTGTTTTTCAGCGTGCTGTCGGCTGAAAACCTCCAATCACAGCACAGCAGTGTCAACGTCACGGCGCCGTGACGTCAACATCAGTGCGTCGCGGGCGGTTGGCCCAGCGACGTCACTGCCCCGCCTCCCTCAGTCTCCCCCAACCTCCGATCGCGCCCGCTGGCTCGCCTGCATGGGCATGAAATAGCGCAGATTTCAGCAGGCGAGCCTCAGCGTCAGCGCGGCTCGGATCTCCTCACCCCTCTATGGCCCGGGCCTAACAGATACAGGGGGTAAGTGTGCTGCCTCAGCGGCGTATTTTTAACCATGTCCGTGGCCTAAGACCAAAATTCTGACAAAGATAGATTCTAGCAGGCTGAAGACACAGCTCATCACATATTTTCATAGTTTCAAAAGAGAATTTGTTTTGCCACTTGTTGTGCCATTTGTTTTGGAACTTGTTGTGCGTGAGTCAGGATATTCTGTAATTGTTACTGATACTGTAACAGCTTCAGGTAGGAGACTATGCTGTATAAAAGGTTATACACTGTACTACAATTTCAGGGTGTACTGATTGGTGGTTGTGCATGTACAACATGTCGGATGAAAGGGGCACCCAGTGAGGAGAGAGAGTGGGTGGTTCTGGGTAATGACATTCGTGAGTAGTGTGCACAGGAGCTCACAAAGTGTGATACTTAGCTCTGGGGCACGGATCTAGTCCGTATCCAGTTATAGCCCCCTAATTCAAATGTGCCACTATAGCAGGCTTGATCACTGACATCAGAGAAATAGTGAGCAAACACACACAGATGGCCGAGGGGAGGAAGGGATAAATTCAATGCAGCAAATGTAAACAGCAGTTACGCAAGAATACTCAGGGTAAAGTGATGGTGTATACACCGTACCCCTATCAAATATATCGAGCCCTCGTCAAAGCTCACGAAACAAAGTAACGCATGTGAGAGAAAGCGCCCCAGCGAAACGTGCGTCAGGTGGAAGGCGGCTACAGGACTGACGTCATCACGTCATGACGCTCACATGCCGGGCAGAGGGTGAGAGGCACTGCTAAGTGCCGGTGTATGCGCGAAGGGATACTATGTTGGCTTCTAATTGCTATACTGTATAAGTTATGATGCTTTTTTGCATGCTGGATTCACAGCATCTAACTAATTTCAGCGTTACTTTGTTTCGTGAGCTTTGACGAGGGCTCGATATATTTGATAGGGGTACGGTGTATACACCATCACTTTACCCTGAGTATTCTTGCGTAACTGCTGTTTACATTTGCTGCATTGAATTTATCCCTTCCTCCCCTCGGCCATCTGTGTGTGTTTGCTCACTATTTCTCTGATGTCAGTGATCAAGCCTGCTATAGTGGCACATTTGAATTAGGGGGCTATAACTGGATACGGACTAGATCCGTGCCCCAGAGCTAAGTATCACACTTTGTGAGCTCCTGTGCACACTACTCACGAAGATCTTGACCACTATCTCTACCTGTCTATTATTAGGCTTGTTTAACCCTCTACTTAGGGGTCCTTCACGACCAGAGTTATTAGAACATTGTTGCCTCTTGTGGCTATACGATTCTATTATTAGTGAGCTCTCACTCAACTGTTATATACTCTACATAGCATTTCAGTATATACATGAGCATGGTCAGTCCACCGTCACCTGTATCTATTTTACAGGCTTTTTAACCTTGTCATTGCTGAACTAGGGGGTTAACTATTTAGATCATGATAGCTTCTCTCTACTAATTAGCAGATAGTTTGGATCTTCACCTCTCCCCCTAGATCTCAGTTTTAGTATTGTGTATTTTTGTCTGTTTTATGTGTTGTGTTACCACTGTCAGTTGTCCATTGATTTCAACGATTTTGACACTTATTTTAACGAGTATAATTAAAGCATTTTAATTTTAAGTCTATCACCATTACATTACCACACACAACGAGTGCTGTCCATAGGGTGTCTTTGTTCTCTAGTATTAATCCAGGCATGTACAGTCAAGGGGCCCATAACGTTTGTTGCCCAACCGTCCACTCCTCTGGCCACCGCATCTTTAGGCCTTGGCCCCCCCTTCTGCAAGCCTCCAGTGGGCCCTCGTCCCCCTTTCACCATCTGCTACCCATCTGGGCTGTGTCTTCCCTCCACGTGGCTCCAGTGGGTCCATCTGCGGGCCACAGGTAAGCCGAAGTGGTTCCTTTGTGTACTTTGCTCCCTGCCCCCCAGACCCATTACCTCCCTTATACCAACCCCCAGACCCATTACCTTCCTATACCCCGCCCCCCAGATCATTACCTCCTTATACAATCTAGTCCATTACTTCCCAATACCCTCCCACTCCCTGAACCATTACCTCCCTATATCCCCCCTGGACCATTACCTCCTTTAACCCCCTCCCCCCATACCTCCCTTTACCCCTCCCACTGCATCGATACCACTGTTTAGCCCTTCAGCTCCCCCCCCCTCCCACCTCCTTTTATTATCTCCCACGTCCCTCCCATGGCCATACCTCCATTTATCCCTTCCTGCCTTCCCTCCATACGCTCCATCCTGCCATGCTCATTATTTCCCCTATGCATATCCCTATTTTTTTACTACCCCCCTCCCCCCCATTTACTGCTTCTTATATTTTTCCTGGGCAGGGTTGCCACCTCTCCAGGTTTTACTTGGAGACTTCGGGTTTGGCATCCCCTTCTCCGGGCTACGGGTTTGTCCCTGAAATTTCCGGTTGGCGGGTTGTTACAGACAGGGCAGGCATAATGACTTCTCATTGCTAAATCATACATCACTCACATACCCTTTGCATTTCTCAAAGGACTATCTGTGTGCAGAACTCATTTCCTCCCTTCGCTGCCTACTACATCCGGGTCACAGCCCTATGCTCTACTGCGCATGCTCGCACGTAGGGGATCCTGGGAGTTATAGTTTTTATTAGACAACATCGATTGACACATATAAGCAACACAGTAACCTTCCCAGAAACCCTGCTAGGGAACACACACCACCCCCATGTATTTTAACATACATACGTATTTTTATCTCCCCCCCCCTCTCTTCTCCCCCCCTCTCTCTCTCTCTTCTCCACCCTCTCTCTCTTTTCAGTAAAGCTGCTTCAGTCCCTCTTTTTTGATAGCAATGAGGTAACCTTGTCTTTGTTAAATTAACTCAAGTAAAGTAAACTGAGATACAGTAACTCATTGTAATAAATTAATATTGATCAGCGACGACTCTGTCTGCAACAATTGTCATCAGCGTTAGTTATAAATAATAGAAATGGCGTAAGGTAATATACAATTCCATATACCATTAACGCAGCAATAGTGCCCTCAACAGCAGTCTCCCGCCATCTCCCCCTGCAACTGTCAATATGGCTGCGCGGCGTCAAATGGCGCTGCGCTGCCATGCCAACGGGAACGTCACGTGAAGTAACAGCATGACATGATGCTCGTTATCATGACAATGAGACGCCACGTTGTCATGGCAACTTGACGCCGCGTGGCGTTACATAGCATCCCGTTGTCATGGCAACGCAGTGAATTTTAAATAAAAAAAATTCTCCATGTTGACCGTCAGTCGAAGGTGGCAACTCTGCTCCTGGGCCCAACAATTTCTAATGGCGACCCTGACTATACCTCTGCTCAATCTCCTGTGTCCTGCCCAAATACGTGTCCTTTCCAGCCCACATATTTTTCCCTCGCTACCTCTACCTTTGGCCCGCCCTCACCCTCAGTATGCCCCAAATAATATCAAGTCAAATCTGAAAACATAACTTTTGAATAAAAATAGCCAGTGCTCCTCACACTCAGAGACACCATTGTGATCACATACTGCCATTCACTGCACTTTCCCCCCTCCTCTCTGTCAGTCTTCCAGCATGCCATTTAGACCTTATACTCTGCCTGACAATGATTATTTTCCCTATGATGTTCTTTAATATTTGATGCACTTATTGTATTATATTTCTATGCATTTTAATGTCAACTTTTTAAAACGCTGCATACTGTACATTGCTTGTTCTATATGAAATCCATTCTACTTATTTTAGAATACAGGGCATTATTATACAATAAAGCAATGATTGCACCAGACATAAAAAAGCAATTATTGCAGGAAATAAATTCCCATTCTGAAGAGATTACAAGCCAACTGCAGTTATATAATAGGAGAAAAACGTTACCAGGCATGATATTTAGAGTAATGTTCTTAGGGGTTTTTCTTTTCACCTGTCAGGAATTATTACTAATACCTTGTAAACACATTTTATAGCACCATACTATTAAAGTAAATGTGACATTAAACAGACAGACTACATAGATAATTACACAATATTATATATGACTATATTCAGGTCACCCTACCACTCCCTAATGTCAACTTGGTCCCATAACAGGACTAATGCATTTAGTGGAAATGCCCACATGTATCACGGATCTCATGAAATGTCTATACTTTATACATAACCATGTCTGGACATGTTTCTCAGATTATAATTAAGACTAATCCCAGTCAAAAGTATTACTATTGCTAAATCTGATTTAGATTTAATTTACTTACTACTCCCCTTTCTACAGTATCTTGAACAAACCTTTACAATGAGGTCAAAGGAAACGAAGTTGCAAAAAGCAGAGGTAATGTGAATCTGTTCCCTATGAGACTGTTCTGCCGAGGATGGGTTTTCAATTTGCTTGTTTGATTGGATAGTTTGGTTCTTCGTTGCTGGCTTTAACTCTCCAGCAAATCAACAAAATACACCAATGTCTAGAATCTAAAATCAATCTCAAACTAATCTAAAGTCTCCTGGCTGCAAAACTGAAAAGCCTTTGCAATCAAATATTTACCCTGCAAATTCCTGGGATCAGCTTTAAAGTGTTTCAGAATAGCGTAAGGCCACAGACATGGTGCCTCCCGCCGTGCTCCTCCGCGCTGACGCACAGCCCCACCTGCTGAAGCAGGAGCTTTTTGGTGTCCTGGCAGGCGAGACAGCGAGCTTGGGAGGCGGAGCGGGAGGTGGGGCTAGCGCGGCCGACGTCAGCGTCACGGCGTACAATACCGCAGTGTCATTGGCTGCTTCGCGGTCACGTGACCGTTCCTCCGCTCCCCTCTGCGCTGAAACTTAAATGTTGCTGTCTCCTGCAAGTCAGTACGCCTCCACACGCCTGCGGAAGCGCCTCCTAAAGTCGCAATCATAAGGCTGAGTCCATAGAAGGACAGGCCGTGCTGAGCCGTGCGGACGCTCCGCGCTGAGCCCCTGCATCCTCAATGAGGATGCCTTGAGAGGGGCTCACGCGAGCGTCCGCAGGCGTGCTGACGAGTTGGAGTTTTCAGCCGAGCGCCAAGCTGTTTTTCAGCGTGCTGTCGGCTGAAAACCTCCAATCACAGCACAGCAGTGTCAACGTCACGGCGCCGTGACGTCAACATCAGTGCGTCGCGGGCGGTTGGCCCAGCGACGTCACTGCCCCGCCTCCCTCAGTCTCCCCCAACCTCCGATCGCGCCCGCTGGCTCGCCTGCATGGGCATGAAATAGCGCAGATTTCAGCAGGCGAGCCTCAGCGTCAGCGCGGCTCGGATCTCCTCACCCCTCTATGGCCCGGGCCTAACAGATACAGGGGGTAAGTGTGCTGCCTCAGCGGCGTATTTTTAACCATGTCCGTGGCCTAAGACCAAAATTCTGACAAAGATAGATTCTAGCAGGCTGAAGACACAGCTCATCACATATTTTCATAGTTTCAAAAGAGAATTTGTTTTGCCACTTGTTGTGCCATTTGTTTTGGAACTTGTTGTGCGTGAGTCAGGATATTCTGTAATTGTTACTGATACTGTAACAGCTTCAGGTAGGAGACTATGCTGTATAAAAGGTTATACACTGTACTACAATTTCAGGGTGTACTGATTGGTGGTTGTGCATGTACAACATGTCGGATGAAAGGGGCACCCAGTGAGGAGAGAGAGTGGGTGGTTCTGGGTAATGACATACAAATGAGTACCGATAGTGTCACTTTTTGCTTCTTAATGTGGATCCCCATAAGTTTATGCCTGCAGATTCCCATAGCTTTTACAGCAAAGCCTAGGTCAAAGAAAGGTATGGCCAGCAAACCTACTCACCGGCAGCTTTAATGAGCCTTGGGTCTGTTCCACTAAATAAAAATGTGAGATGACAAGTTGGAAAATTATTATATGAACAACAAATGGAGCATTGGAGGAGGAGTTACATCAGTGATCTTAACGAAGGCGAACCCAATGAATCCAATGTGGAAATTCCTATCTTATCATTGACTTGCATGGCAGTTTAACGTGATATTGATCAGTGATACCCTTTATAAGTGCTTAGGTAATGATGGCTATAATGTCAGCTGTGTGTGACCTTAGGCAAGTGAGTTTATCACCTCAACAAAAATGAAATTGTAAGCTCACCAGGGCAGTGGCTATTCCTGAAAAATGCAACATGCAGGGCTACACGAACTGTCACCTCTATATCAGAAGAACTTTGATTTGATTTTTATTTGAGAAGGAGTATCTTAGTGTATGGACCATGGGCCATATATGTTATGCGGTGGTGCTCCATAAGACATCTTCCGGCATCAGAATACACCTTATAGTTGATTCAAGTGAATGGGCTATGAAGTTTCTTCCAGCAGTGGAAGGTGTCTTCTACAGTAGCACTGCTTAGTAAATATGGCCTTATGTCTTTGAAGCATGTTAACCTAGTTTGTATCCCAATGATCTTGGGTAAGTAGCTTTATCTTCCTTTGTTACAACAAAAACCAACAATTAGATTGCAAGCTCTACAGGTTAGGGACTCATTATACCTGCAAAATTCTACCACCAGCGTACATATTTAGCACTATATTAAAAAATATAAATAGTAGTATACAATAAATAGTAGTATATAGCCAGGTATTCTTTTTGGCTACTAATCTGCCCTGCTTAACACAAGCCAGTGTAGGCAGTGCTAGACAAATCTGGGGTTTCCCCTTCAGTAAGCAGCTCCCTTGAGTAACAGGAGGGGAAGGCTAAGGCCTATGTTCTGCCCAATCATGGGTTAGGACCTTGGACCCACCCCCGGGGTACTGAAGGGGCTGCATCACCAAATGTAGTCAGTGTTATCTCCCATGACAGAGAATGTCCCAGGAAGCGTGTGTACAGGGCTCTGACCGACTTCCATTCCCTCCCTTAGGGGAGTGGGGACTATATCTCCTACTCCACCAGGGAGTAGGGGAAGAACTAGGAGAGACTCTCGGGCCCTTGCCTGGACATTGATTCCAGGGACCATCCGGAGGAGGGAAGAGACCAGGGAATCAGTTCAAGACTGTATTGTGTGCAGTTATACAATAAAGCCGTTCCTGTTTTATAATATACTCCTGCCTGAGTCTGCAAACAATCAGGGGGAGTAGCAGAAGTGAGTTCTCCTGCAGGGATTGCATCTAGCACTCCTAGAACCTGCAAGAGATGGAGGTGACCCACCCGTGTGAAAAAAACAGCTAGCACCCCAAAAGCCTGTCCTGTCTTCTCCAATACCATCGGCGGAACTTCAGAGCTTCTGTGAGCCAGCAGCTAACCAACACGTGACACCCTGTAATAGTGTAATCTCCCAGAGGGTGGGAGAAAACCTGTTACAAGTGTAACAGTGTTTCCCCACACCCGGTGGGAGATTTGGCCATTACGAGTCATGTGGTGCATGTTATCTGCTGGTGACAGGAGGGCCGAGTCGTCTGCCGGTGGTAGTGGGGACACAGGACTAGGCTTCTGGGGTTCATACCCCACATATCTCTTTAGCAGTGCAGCGTCTCCATCTGCCGTAGGCTGCAGGAACTGAAGGTGATCTCCCACGGTAGAACTTATTACCTACCCTCCCCCCCAACCCCCCGCCAGTAAGATCACACACCAGACAGGAGGTATAGGAACAGGAACGGGTTTACACTGGCGACACAGTTTATTACACTGCGGCCAGATCCGCAAGCCGGGAGATTTCCCGGCTTGCTAGTGGCCGCCCCTCGGCGTGCCGCGCGTCATAGACGCGCGGTCACGCGTCTTCGGGAGCGTGCGCCCCCTGCACGCGCGTCCAGGGGCTCCCCGAGGGAGCCCTGGTGTCCCGCGATCGCGGGACAGCGGCAGGGGGTTCCGGGGGACCCGGCGGACCCGGCAGCGGTAGGGAGAGCGCCCCGATCGGAGGGCGCTCTTCCGCTGCTTCGGCGCGCGCCCGTCACTCTCGGGCGCGCGCCAGGCTACTGCTGCGGCACAGAACGGGCAAATGCTCGAATAAACTGTGCCGCAGCAGTATTACTCTTCTTGTCAGCACAATAACAAGGCAGGGTTCCGCCCAATGCAGTACTCTCAGCTATTCACTCAAGAATGGTCCCTGGACCGTCACTACAGGCTAAGGGCAACCGAAGCCGTCCTTGCTCTTCCTCACCTCCCTAGCAGAGGCAGAGGTATGGTCCACACTCACTCTCCCCTGGAGGGAAGAGGACTGGAGAAGGCCCAATCTCAGCTTTTCCACTGTGCGACCTGCCTTCCTCAGTGGGGAAGGACAACACACGAATTTAGGGCGGTCCTGCCTTTAAAGCTGCAGTTCAGTCTTTTTTTTTTTTTTTTATTCATTTTTTTACTTCAATAGTTTCATGTGTGCAATCTCTAATTACTTAAAGAACTGTATAGCTGCAGGTCAATTCGTTCTCCATGTATTGATAGGCGAAATTTGGTGACATAATTAGAGCTGGCATATGTTTCTATTTGCTTCTGTCAGTCAGTGGAAGCTCATGAATATTCATGAGCACTCCTGCACTGACATGTGCTAGAGGGAGGGCAGGGCTGACAAAGGGGTGTGCCAGGGCTTGTGACAGGACATGAAGGGGCGGTGCCTTAGCAAATGGCTGTTAAAATAGAATACAAGAAAATTGGTCTTTCAAAGTTGTTTTTTTAAAAACAGAAAATGCTAAAAGTATTTTTTCTTACTACAGAACTGATTTATTAAAAAAAACACACATGCAGGATATTGCCTGAACTGCAGCTTTAAGTACTGTCAGGAAAAAAGTACTGTCAGGAAAAAAGCACCAGGTCTGGCTCATGATTGGTCATGCCCAGGCCTGATGTCACCGCCTCCTGCTGTCACTCTAATGCAGCTCCTCGGAGGGGGAAAACCCCATATCAACTACTGGCAACCTGATTTACCAGGGTTTACTGCCAACCCAAGGGCAGAAAAGTAGCCATCAGGCTACCTGGCTACACTCTCCTTCTGATGGAATCCCAACGACTCTGCTTGGGTCCTAAATTATTGGTTACGATCTTCGAATGTAACCTGAACATAACAGGAACATTTCACATAACTGATTATCACATTCGATATACATGATTACATTTTCTGTGAACACTAGTACATTACATTTTTATTTGAAAGGAAACAAGCTGTCTAGACAGAACCCCAGGTCCCTCCTAACATGGAGAACCTTATCAATGATAGAGATTAGGGTCTTTCTTGCTGACTAGACCCCATACTATTGGGCAATGTCACTGAAAAATACACTCTTAGGTTGGTCTGCGAACAGCATGATCCACTGGATCTAAAGCACGAGCATAGCGATATTCCTGGTAACATACTGGGCACTACAAACAAACACAAACAGAGCACAGTGCTACATCCAATGGCAAAAACACACAGTGAAATAACTATATATTTCTTGAATAAAAGCGTAATTTAGTTTAACACTTTGGCCAAAGCATTGTAAGCCTGTGAGCCCCTCCAAGGCATGACCCTAATTCACAGGTCCTAACACCGATTACAATTCTTAATAACCAGTACAATACTAGGAAGAATGATCATAATTGATCTGTCATAATCAGCTGCATGGTTCTAAATCTGATTGAAATTCTTATTTACCTGGACAATACCAGGAAGAATACTCTGTATTAGATCTGTTGCAATCAGCTGCATGCAAAGACCTGTGCATATAGAAAGTGGGATGGGATGAGCTTTAAACCTGGGAGGGAGGGGCCAACCTCCAAAATCAGCTGTGACCAGCTGGACAAAGTAAACAAACACACAGATACCCAGTAAGCTCATATAAGCCCCAAAAGTTACCACAATATATATATATATATATATATATATGTACAAGCAGTCCTCGTTTTACAACGAATGGCTTATCCAACGCTATGCAATGCATACCTATGTTCAGTTTTATAACGCCAAAACGGCTTATCCAACGCACTTACGACTCTTTGCAAAGTTGTTTATGTGTATATAATATATATATATATATATATATAAACAACTATATATATTATTATATTGTTATACTATATATATATATATATATATATATATATATATATATATATAAATATATATAATACAGTATATGCACTATATAATTTATGTGTGTGCTGCATATCTTGTCTGCGTAAAATATTTTGTGTATTTTAGCATTAAAAATGCCTTCAGGAACGGAAACTTTCATTTAAACAGTGTTCCTATGGGAAAGCGTGTTTCGCTTTACAACGTTTCGCTATCCAACGCCATTTTGAGTAACGCATTGTGTCGGATAACCGAGGACTGCCTGTATATTAATGTCAAAAAGGAATGCTACTGGGCATGGCAATATATACTACAAACAAACACAAACAGAGCCCAGTGCTACATCCAAAGGCAAAAATACACAGTGAAATACCTATATATCTCTTTAATAAAAGGGTAATTTAGTTTAAAACTTTGGCCAAAGCATTGAAAGCCTGTGAGCCCCTCCAAGGCATGACCATAATTCACAGGTTTTAACACTGATTATAATTCTTAACCTGTACAATACTGGGAAGAATTTAACATACTGCACCGACACACTTTATTCAAGCAAATACCCAGTATGTACCTGGCAGATACCTGGAATGCGCCGCTCCTCACCTCTGACAAGCCCCGTTGCGTTTGCCTTCCCAGCCTGGGTTCATGCCTGGCTGACGGGCGGCTGATCTGTTAAATGATAATGATTAGGATTTAATAGGCTGCAATGCTTCGCGTGTCTACCAGATGGCATAAATTCATGAATTGTAATGCAGTATATATATATATACTGTGCAGTATTGCAGCTAGCGGGAATAAAATGCTTCAATCCCTGCTTGGAAAATACCTCAATGCACTCGGGCAGAAAACAGTCACAAACCTCAATACACCCGGGTATATCCGAAATCGTGGGACTAGCCGAGCTCGAATAAAGTGTGTCGCCAGTGTACTGGACACCCACAACCAGGCAATACTTTTGGCATGGACATACTTGGTTCCAGGGAACCATACCTAGATAACCCACAGGAGAACATCCCGGGACTACCATTCCCTTCCCCTTCATTATACCAATTTTCATCGGAACCCTCAGAATCCCAATTCTCCAGGGGATTATCTGAATCCCAATTTTTCCCTCATACCAATCAGTGTCCCAGAGCGGTTTGGACATAGGCCTATGGGCCATTATATATTTCTGATACCGGGCCAGAAACGCAGAGGTTGGGACATCCGACCCCCGGTGTGCCCGGATGTCCTTTGGGGCCTTTTTAGACTAGCCCTGCGTTCGTACATAGACCGAATGAACGAAGTCCGTTCGAGCGGTACTCACCGGATCGGGGATCGAAGGCTTCTCATCCACCCCAGCAGTTGCTCGCAGTTCGGCATCCCGCCGGCAAGTCGATTGGGGTCCTGAGCACGTCCAGATGCTGCACCAGAAGGGTGTTGACATCCGGCAGTTGCATAGGGGTGCCGTCTTGGCCTTTGTCAGCTTTCGCCGTATGGACGTCGGCACCGGAAGGTACCTCCATCTGTACCGGAGAATCCTTGTATCGGCCTCTGTACACCTCCATGAAAGGTAGGCTCCTCCGCTCTCAGGTCTCACGGTCGTAGTCATCAGTAACGGGCTCCGCTGTCATGCAGTTGTTGGCACCATTCGGTCCGTCTTCAGCCTCGGTCGGCATAATCGACACCGGCCGGAACACAACCAAAGATCGACGGCTACTGATGCAGGAAAAGGGTAGGGACACATCCGCAGGGGAAAGACACCGGATCATTTCCGAGTTCACAGTGGCAATAGGCAAGGCATCTACGGGCTCTTGCGCCTCTGTGAACAGCGGTGCCTCATCACCCAAGGCACTCACCTTAACCGACTTCTTGTGGGTGGTTTCCGGTTCACCGACAGTCTCTGGTTTCTCTGCGGGGACCAGTTCTGGTACTGTCTCAGCATGCTCGATAGTCATCGGGATGCTTGAATCCCCTTGAGCCTCCATAATTGAGGTAGATTTTTGCTTGGTAGCAGCAGGGTCGACCACCCAGGTGTTGGGGTCGGTCGAATCTTTCTCCGCGAAATCCGTAGGCTGCAGCAGCGTGGGCTTCAGGAAACGTGCTTCGCAGCAGGCACACTGGGCTTCCCAGACTAGTTCGCTACCTGTGAAGTCGCATTTGGGACAGAGGAATCGAAGGTACCTCTTCCCTTCCACGGTTACCACCAAGAGTCCTCCTGGTAGTCTTTAGTGGTCGAAGTCCATATCACCAGACATTCAGTCTTTTCTGTACACACGAGAAATTGCACACCCACTCCTTTCGCTCGCCAGGCTGAGGGTGCGGTCCGCTGCATCCGGTACCTCCCTTATTCTCCAAAGTTGTTGCATTGAGGCATTGGTCATCAGCGTGTCCCCTCCGACTGGTAGAGATTAGAGGAGGGGAACTGTCACGCTGCGCTCACCATGACAGGACTAAGACCGCGGGGCTGAGGTGGGGATGTTTAGGCACCGACCTGCAACAGCGCAGTCCGGTCCAGAGTGCGTAATCCAAGTCGTGTAGACCGTCACTACAGGCCAAGGGCACCCGCAGCCGTCCTAGCTCTTCCCCGCCTCCCTAGCAGAGGCAGAAGTATGGACCACACTCACTCGGAGGGAAGAGGACTGGAGAAGGCCCAATCTCAGCTTTTCCACTGTGCGACCTGCCTTCCTCAGTGGGGAAGGGCAACACACGAATTTAGGGCGGTCCTGCCTTTAAGTACTGCCAGGAGGAGGGCACCAGGTCTGGCTCATGATTGGTCATGTCCAGGCCTGATGTCACTGCCTCCCGCTGTCATTCAAATGCAGCTCCTCGGAGGGGGAAAACCCCATATCAACTACTGGCAACCTGATTTACCAGGGTTTACTGCCAACTCAAGGGCAGAATAGTAGCCATCAGGTGACCTGGCTGCGTGTGTGTGTGTGTGTGTGTGTGTGTGTGTGTGTGTGTGTGTGTGTGTGTGTATGTATATATATATATACATATATATATATATATAAAATAAAAAAATAAATAGATGATACCGTTCTGTGGCTAACGAAATGCTTTTATTTGTGCGAGCTTTCGAGATACACTGATCTCTTCTTCCGGCGATGTTACAATGAATGAAGCAAAATGTATACTTAAAAACAGTGTCTCTTGGAATGTTATCTGTGCTGTTCCTTCCCCCGGTGTGGATGTGTTTTATGGCTAGAGGTGTTAAATGGTTACTGAAAGCAAGTGAAGAAAGAGTGTGTATGTGTATCAGTGTGAATAAAAATGAATGGAGAGCCCACATAATATACAGTGATACCTCATATATATATATATATATATATGTGTGTGATGAAATCACTTGATGTGAAGAAACTAGTAGGGTGAATTGCTAGTGAGAGCAAGCAAACACCACACTTCTCCATTTGGGACTCAAAGACATTGATGCTTACAGCTTACTCCTCACGGTTCCTGTTTTGGTTTACCCGGTCTGGCACCCATTGCACATGCGGATTGGTTCCGGAGGACACTAGGAGAAGTGACACGATACCTGAGTTCTTGCTGGACGGTGGCTCAGAGGGGTTTTGATTGTGTCCTGATCGTGTGGAGTGGAGAGGCGTGTGAGCAGAGCAGCAGAGTTCCTGTGTTTGGTGCATGAGTATTACTTATAAAATGCTCTTTTATTCATGTTTGTGAGGTTTAAATTGTTGGACTCTTTATTGTATATTAAATGATATTATTTTACATATTGCACTAGGATCGGGCGCTCTCTTTTTTCGTTTATATATATATATAAAATACAATGTGTAAAAAAAAAATACACATATATATATATATATATATATATATATATATATATAGAAAAATACGTATATATATATATATATATATATATATATTTTTTTTACACATTGTATTTTACTTACCGTAGTACTTTTACCTTAACAAAAAAGGCAAAATAATTTTTGGTTTGCATTCTAACCTTCTGCCAATGTTACAAACACAGATGTGCAAATGTCTGGCAGTTTGATTTGCAAACTGTTCCTCAAATATATACAGATTAATTTTTAGCATGTTTTCAAATGTTTTTGTGAAAGTTCAAACTCTTGTGGAGTTCACCTTTTTGCCAGTTTGATGTGTAGAGAGAAAGAGAGACCCCCGGTGACTCACGTATGTCTAGTTACAGCACTAGGGTCCATGAGTATTTATCAGTGCAAGAAAATCCAAGCAAAAATCGTTAGACAGTTTTATTGGTTAAGGAACCCCAGAATTAAATTATGAAATTCTGTTGAACCCTAACTCTAGAACTTCCCCCCCCCCCTTGCCCCATCTCTCATGACACATACTAAAACACACACACACACACACACACACACACACACACACACACACACACACACACACACACACACACAGTCTCTCCCCCTCTTACAGACTGTCAGGATTGGGGCTAGGCCAGACCCCCGGACGCGTTGCCATGACAGAGGCGCGCGGACTTCCGTCTGCTCGCACATGCAGCGCTACTAACAAGCGGATCTCTGATCGGGAGATTTCGGTACCTCGCTCCCATGACGCAACCGCTTGAGACAGCACTGCGGGCAACGTGGTCGCCGCACACAGGCGCCACAATGCCAGGTATGGAAACACAGCAGGAACCGTCCCCAGGCTTAGTCCCCGTGACGACACTGGCAACCTACTAACGCGGCCTTGCGGTCTAAGTCCTGTTTGTGGTGAGCACCGTTACAGTATGCTCAGCCCAACAAACATAGACACAGCTGAGGAGGTCGACGTCTGTACGAGCATGACGGTATGTTCAACCATGTGGAAAAATACTTGCCAAAAAATGACCAGCGAATGGAACTGCTCCAACGCTCAGTACAAACCGTTAGTGACCAGATCAAAACTCTCTCTACCCACTGCTCTTCAAGCAGTTGCTGCTCCTGCTCACATTCCTTCACCCCCGACTTCGGAGCCATGACTACCTACCCCCAATCGTTATGGAGGTGACCCATTAGGCTGTTGGGGATTTTGAAATCAGTGTTCCATCCACTTTGAACGGCTCCCATCTCGCTTTCTTTCTCCACACGCCAAGGTGGCATACATCGTATCACTGCTGAAAGACGACGCTCTGGCGTTGGCTTCTCCCAGCTGGAAACAGGGGACGGACCTTACTGGTGTCATTAACCGCTACACCACGGAGTTCCGGAAAGTATTCGATACCCCGGGGCGCAAAGTAACCGCTACCTCATCTCTCCTAAATATTTCACAGGGTAACCGTTCTGTGGCCCGCTACGCTGTCGAATTTCGTACCATACCCGCCGAAACCGGCTGGAACGATGAGGCCTTGACCGCAACATTCTGGCAAGGGTTGTCCGAAATACTCAAAGATGAGATGGCTGCCCAAGAACGCCCCACTGGATTAGAGGATCTCGTGGCACCGTGTATCTCACTCGTCCAGCAGGAGCCTTGGATACTTCTTCTCTAGCAGTAGAGGAGCCCATGCATTTGGGAGGTACTTGCTTGTCAGCTGGTGAGAAACAGCACAGACATCGCACAGGCCTATGCCTATATTGTGGTAATACCGGACACTTGGAAACCACCTGCCAACTTAAGACAGGAAACGCCAAAGCCCAGTGAGAGCCAGGAGGATCACGCTGGGAACCTTGTTTTCATCTCCTCCCAAACCTTCAACCAGGATTCCTGTCTCCATCATCCTGTTCGGAGACACATTCAAGAACACTACACAGGCCTTTGAGGATTCCGGGAAAGGAGGGAACTTCATTGACCAGGGGTTCGCCGAAAGGAACAAGATACCCTTGATATTCTAAGATCTCCCCATAGGGCTAGAAGCCATAGACAGTCGCCCTCTACAGTCTGCTTTCATATCTTTACAAACCACACATCTCCTTACAAGTCGGCGAGGATCATTCTGAAAAGATTCATTTGGACGCCATCCATACACCGTCAGTAGATGTCATTCTGGGTCTACCTTGGCTCCAATTACACAACTCTCAGATCAACTTGACAGTGTCCCTACCTCTTAACTGGAATCACCAGTGCCAAAGTAAGTGTTTGATCTTCAAAGGTCTAGCGGGGGTATCTCTACCGTAACAGTATAAACGACAACTACCGGAGACCTACAAAGAATTTCGGGACGTCTTCGACAAGGTTCAAGCCGATGAACTGCCGCCTCATCGCTCCTATGACTGTCCCATCGATCTTTTATCAGGCACCATTCCTCCAAGAGGTTGCTCCTATCCTCTATCCCCTTCTGAGACTAAGGCCATGATTGAGTATATCCAGAAAAACCTTCAGAGGGGTTTCATCCACAAATCCTTGTCACCCGCAGGTGCAGGATTTCTCTTCGTAAAGAAAAAAGATGGTTCACTCAGGCCCAGCATCGACTACCGCGGCCTCAACAAGATAACTTAAGAATCGCTAGCCACTGACACTGATCTCTGAGCTATTCGACAGACTACAAGGCGCCACCATCTTTACCAAGCTGTACCTCCGTGGAGTGTACAACTTGGTGCGTATTCGGCAATGAGATGAATAGAAGACAGCCTTTAACACTCGGGATGGACACTACGAGTACATGGTAATGCCCTTCGGACTCTGCAACGCTCCAGCAGTCTTTCAAGACTGTCAATGAGATCTTCCGGGACCTTCTCGGTCAATACGTAATGGTTTACCTGGATGACATCCTGATCTTTTCCAAATCTGTACATGAACATCCGGGGCACGTTAAGAAGGCCCTCCAAAGATTACAAGAGAATCATCTCCTCGCCAAATTCGAAAAATGCCAATTTAACAGACAACGACTTCATTCTTGGGATATATCATTTCCAATACTGGACTAGCCATGGATCCTGCCAAGGTGAAAGCGGTGGTAGATTAGCCTTGCCCCATGTCGCTCAAAGCCATACAAAGGTTTCTGGGGTTCGCTAACTATTACCAGAGATTTATTCAAAACTTCAGTAGTAGCACCGATCACGGCCTTAACCCAAAAAGGTGCCGATCCGGCTCTCTTGCCTCTAGAAGCTACTAATGCCTTTGAAAGGCTGAAGAAAGCCTTCGTCTCACCACCTATCCTGGTGCACCCAGATACAGGACTGCCCTTCACACTCGAGGTGGATGCCTCAGATGGAGCTGGAGCGGTTTTGTCCCAGAGAAAGAACCCTCAAGCCCGACTTCATCCATGCGCCTTTTTTTCTAAGAAATTTCCCCCCGCGGAACAAAATGACGACGTGGGAAATCGTGAACTTCTGGCAATTAAAATGGTGCTAGAGGAGTAGAGACACTTACTCGAAGGCACGGAAAATCCCATCAAAATTCTGACCGACGACAAGAACCTATTATATATTGAGGGTGGACGTCGCTTGGGGTCACGACAGGCACGTTGGTCTTAATTTTTTTCTCGATTCAACTTAGTCATTTCGTACCTCCCCAGCTCAAAATATAAAGGCAGACACTCTCTCCGGACAATTCGTAGTGGAGGATAAGACGGAGGATCGCCAGGAGACCATACTCCCCCCGGCCTGTATTTTTTCAGCCAACACCTTCGACGCCTTACGCGACGTCACAAAGACCCAAGTTCTTATCCCAGAGGGCCTCAAGGTTCCAGAGGGACGCTTATTCACGCCACCTACTTTTCACTGGAAGGTAATGGGGTCATGCATCCAAAAACTGTCGGCCATCCAGGTACTAGGATGACGATCGACCATCTGGAGCTGACATTTTGGTGGCCAGGTATGCGTAAGGATATTAAGAACTTCGTCTCGGCATGTGCCACTTGCGCTCAGAACAAGATGCCTCGCAACATACCATCTGGTCTTCTTAAACCCCTTCTGATTCCGGATCATCCATGGACTCACCTTTCCATGGACTTCATTTTGGAGCTGCCTAGATCTAAAGGGATGGATACTATCTTAGTGGTGGTCGACCGCTTCTCCAAACAGGCACATTGTATTCCGCTCAAAGGCCTACCCAGCACTTCCAGACTGCCCTAAGTATTTATCAGCGAATTTTTTTCGCCTTCACGGTACACCTCAAGTTATCATTTCTGACCGAGGCTCTCAGTTCTTATCCAAATTCTGGAGGGCCTTCTGCCAACAACTAGGCATCGCCCTTCATTTTTCCTCGGGATATCAACCGCAAACCAATGGCCAAACGGAGCGGACCAACCAATCCCGCGTGCAGTTCAATCGATGTTTTATTTCCGATGCTCAGGACAATTGAACGGATCTTCTGCCTAGGGCAGAGCTCTTTCATAACAATTTAAGAAATGAATCCACTCAACAATCACTCTTCACCAACTACGGGTTTCACCCTTTTGCACTTCCAACCACTGTGCTCAGTTCTGGAATTCCCACGGCAGAGAGCAGGATTCAATACCTCCAGGAGTCCTGGGATAAAATTCAGGGAAGCAAGAGCGAAAGTGCAAGAGTGACCAAGGGGACTGGAGATCGAGACGCGAGTGAGAGCTGGCAACTGAGGGCACCGCAGTAACCACTGAGAACACTTCCGCCCTGAAACAAGACGTCAGCGGTAGTGACATATGAGGAAGTGGAGTGGCAGCATGACCCGGTGAACAAGTCGGTTCTCTCCCATGTAACCCGAATTTTATGAAATTAACACTTACTTCCATATAGAGTTCCCCGTGTGAAGATCTCTAAAGGGCTCCCATCAGAGAGAGAGAGGGATCTCTGATTTGCGTTCAAAATCTCATCTAGTTTGTGAGTGAGACTATTGACACACGATAGATAGGGCCTACCTGGCTATACTATTGTATTTCTATTTTCTTTACATATACCACATCACATGAGCTACCAGAGCTCCCCTTACCAGGAAAAATAAATTCTGCAACTTTGGACCCACGCCCACGAACAGTTCATTTTAAGGGTGTTGAGCAGTTTTTTCTTCATTTATATTAAGCTATATATATATAAAAATAAAAACAAAAAAAGAGAGAGAGCGCACGCCCCATAGCATAAAACTGTATTTAATATTAAAAAGGGGAAGGGAAGGGGGGGGGGAAAGAAACACACTCACAGGAGTAAAATGATAATAAGGCAATTTGTGATAATATCACCACCATCCGGTTTCTTTGCTGCAAAACGTCAGCACTTGTGGGCTCCCTCAGGGCTGCGTGTAGAGATCACAGCTCACCGGATGCCAGGGGTGCCGTTTGCCGACTAGAATTAGTCCACCGGAGTCCAGACAATCGCCTCTCCAGCTAGAATGGCCGCCGTATGAATCCCACGCTGGATGTGGCCTCGTGCGCGTGCGCAGCGTCGTAGTGACGTAAATCAGAGTCCCTGACGCGTTTCGTCACCACTGGGCGACTTTCTCAAAGGGCTTAAGCGATATATATATATATATACACACCACTATATATATATATATACCACCATCTGTGAGCACATTTTTTCACTGCACTGTATAGAAGCGCCCGGTTCCTCTTTTCTAAACCTTAGAAACGCCATCTCTGCACAAAAATAGCAGGCAGACTGTCATCGTCGGGAGATCCCATTTACACACCAGGGCAAAGAGTTTGGCTTTCGACAAAGAATATCCGCCTGAAGGTATCATCTTCAAAATTGGCACCAAGGTTCATTGGACCTTTTGTCATCACAGAAAAGATCAACCCAGTCGCCTATCGACTGAAACTACCGGCTTCAATGAAAATTCCGTCGGTATTCCACATGTCCCTCTTAAAACCCTTCATTCGAGAACACCACTCTTCAGCCCTGGACTTACCCCCTCAACCTACCCTAGTAGAGGGCCAGCAATAGTTTAAGGTCCAGGCTATTCTCTATTCCAGAATCTCAAGGGGAAAACTCCACTACCTGATACATTGGAAGGGTTTCGGCCCTGAAGAATGAGAGTGGATTTCCCAAGAACAGGTACACGCCTCAAGGCCTTTCACCACAAACACCCTTCTAGACCATCTCTAGGTCACCAGAAGTCACCCCTGAAGGGGGGGTTGTCCCCGCCCCCGGACACAATGCACTGCCATGATAGAGGCGCGCGGACCTCCGTCTGCGCGCACATGCCACGATACTAACAAGCTGATCCATGATAGGCAGATTTCGGGTCCTCGCTCCCGTGACGCAACCGCAGGGGACAGCATTGCGGGCGATGCGGTCGCTGCGCACAGGTGCCACGCTGCAAGGAATGGAAACAGCTGGAACTGCCCCCATGACGACACGGGCAATCTACATCGCATGCTGCCTACGCGCAGGCAAGCAAATAAGGGGTTAATTCTCTTAATTATTCCTCACCTGCTGTGCACCTGGCCTCTGCCTATTAGTGGACAGTCTATGCCCGAGTGCTCTTTACCTTGCAGCTGTGGGCTGCTCCCCATTCCTTACTCTGCAGCCTTCCCTCCCATTGGCTGCCTGCCCTTTAAATACCCAATCAGTTCTCTGCTACATTGCTGAGCATAAACTACTGTTTATGTACTGCGCTTGCTACAAGCTGCTCGTTTCTTACACATACTTTATGGGAGCTACCACTCCCCCTCACACAGACACACAGACACTTTAAGGGAGCTAAAACACACACACACACACACACACGCACACACGCACACACGCACGCACACTCACTTTAAGGGAGTTGAGAGCGCACACTCTTACCTGATCCTTCCTCTCCCTCCTGTCACACGAAAGTTGACGCGACTTCCGGCGCCGGCAGGAGAAGGGAAACTAAGGATAGCAGTGACCAGGCAGCTGCTACTACTGAGCTCTGCAGCCACCGGGTCACTACTACGAGGGGTGCCACCAGGCCTGGGATAGCTGGGAGAGTTGTCCCAGCTCTCCATACCCTGGCGGCCGCGGAACCCCTAAAGGGTGCTCGCGGAACCCCGGTTCAAAATCACTGGAGTAAGCATTATAATTCAAATAACTAACATTTCCACAGGTTGAAGGAGCAACAGGTTGCAATCTTTGGGACACAGCTCACTACTGCCCCATGTTCTCGCCACACCATATGACTGGTGGCAACTTTAGTTCGAGCTAAATTTCTGGCAGGCTCATCTGGGACAGGTTCTACGTGAGCAGCAATATTTTGGAGCTGCATTACTAGAGTAATTTTCTACACACCATTTTTTTTCAAATAATACTTTTTATGGCTCTTGGACCAGTGGTCAAACTGATTCAGGACAGTGGCAACAGTTCTATCTTTTAAGTTAATTTCTGTTGTAAACCAAATAGAACTGTCTGCTGCAGAAGGGACCTGTATTGCATTAATCATGCATGACAGATGCAGCAAGACTTACTGTCTGCGACGCTGAGGACAGTGTCAGCCGCGAAGTGTTTCCGAATTGGACCCCCTGCAGCATTAATCCTTTGGTGCTGCGACCATGCGTGGCAGCAACAAAGGCAATAAGCCTTAATACATCTGTATGTGCAAGATGATGATGTTAGGAGTAATATGGAATGACAATATGAGTATGCAGTCACAGTAAGAATTTCAAAGTGCATAACTTTCAGCAATCAAACTGAATAACAGAGGCAGACATGTTCAATACCATTTGCATACTGAACTTTTGTAAAGAACACAGGAATGTATTGACTTCCCATCTTACTGATCCCTATTGCTAAATGTCATCAAGAATGTCAAACATAAAATGTTATTATGTATAATATAAGTTGACATTCTTTTTAAAGCAATCTAACATTAACTGGGTTTCTTAAATACATGGTTTTCTAAAATGTGGTACTCCATTTAAATAAACTCAATCATCTGCTACCAATATACAAGTCTGACACAACTAATTTGATGATTTAGAGACAGGGGTATATTTATGGCATTATGGCTAGGTTATTCATGCCTTTTTTTTCTTTTTCTTTTTAAATAAGGCACCTACAGTATAATTATTATTTTCAAAGTTACTTTTGCCAACTATATTAATCATGATAACCATAACACATAGTTTGTGAAAAATACAGGGGCTTAAATGTGCATTATGTAATTAACTTGAAGCAAGGAGAGTCATTTCATGATACGCCCTTTACATCAATTTAGAAAGGTTCTTTGAGTGATCTTTCCTGTTTGTGCCAATGAGGGATTTGGATGTGGGTATTCGAGCAATTATGGAGGAACCGCTTGGCACAATATCAAAAGGACATGTAGCAAAAGTTTTCATCCGCAACTGCTGAAGATTTCCTTTTTCTCTGTGCCAATAAATGTCTCTAGATCGGAAGTGGTGTAATATCTGTTTAAGAAGCTCCGACAATAACTTCACGCTGCTATAAATTGTCAGAAGAGGTCATTCATGCTTATATTAAGACATTCCATAAACTCACCAACATCTCACATGGAAGCAGCAAGCATCATGGAAGCAGCAAGCATCATGTATCACTGACATCTTTAATGATGATATCTTTACTGGCAGTAAGTAAAGCCCAGGACAAAGGGTTGTATTTCTCAAGATCTGTCGTTATACTGTATAGACATGGTCTACAATATCCCTTTTTTGTAATAAGCCTGCTTAATTTTTTAAGTGAAACTTCTATCCTGGCACCTACCAAATGAAAATTTCGCTTGGAGTAAATTGCCTTGATGGAGACGGAAGTGCAGTTCCGGAAGTGACGTCACTACTGGCAGAAGAGGCCGTTATGACAGCTGGCGCAGATTCTCAAGCTTCCCACACTTGGTGCACAGGAGCTGTTTATGGCTTGGCGCACTTGCGCACGCTTGCGCAGTAGCCGCCGGCGCCGCACATGCACAACAGACGCACACAGAGAGAGACACACACACACACACACAGAGACAGAGATACACAGAGACAGAGAGAGACAGAGACAGAGAGACAGACAGAGAGAGACAGAGGGAGAGAGACAGACACAGAGAGAGAGAGAGACAGAGAGAGACACACACAGAGAGAGAGAGACAGAGAGAGACAGAGAGAGAGGGGGGAGAGAGAGGGGGAGAGAGAGGGGGGGGGAGAGAGAGACAGACACAGAGAGAGAGAGAGAGAGAGAGAGAGAGACAGACACACACAGAGAGAGAGAGGGAGACAGACACAGAGAGAGAGAGGGAGAGAGAGACACAGAGAGATGGGGGGGGAGAGAGAGAGAGAGAGAGAGAGACAGACACACACAGAGAGAGAGACAGAGAGAGAGAGACAGAGAGAGAGAGAGAGAGGGTTATAGGCAGCTCCTAGTCCCAGCCCAGAAACACAAAGGTGTGAAACGAGGCCGCCATTCAGGAGGAATCATAATATGGTACAAAGAGGAGCTTAACAGCCAAATAAACCCAATGAAGAGAGGAGATACCCACTTGTGGCTACAAATAAAAGGCTCCATGTTCACCCATCTATATGACACATACCTATGTGCAGCATACATCCCCCCCTACGACTCCCCATACTATAATCCAGACATCTTCGAGACCCTGCAGACAGAGGCAATCCACTTTCAGACTCTGGGTAAAGTGCTGATATGTGGAGACCTAAACGCCAGAACAGGCAGAGAACAGGACTACATATCTTCAGATGGAAATAACTACATCTTTGGAAATGACACATGTCATAGCTCTGTGACACGTCAAAGAACCAGCTACGATAGTGCAACAAACAAAAATGGTAAAGAGCTCCTAAACCTGTGTCGTGGTCTGGGACTGTACATTATCAATGGACGGACAAGAGGAGACTCTTTGGGTAGATACACATATAGCTCTGTGCTGGGCAACAGCGTAGTGGACTACGCAATAACCGACATAGACCCACAAGCCATCTGTGCTTTCATAGTTACACCACCATCACCCCTATCAGACCACAATCAAACACTGCTCTTTATTAAGAGACCAGACCAATCAAGCACACCACAAAAACCCCTCTCCAACCTTCATAGCTTGAAAGCCACCTACAAATGGACAAAACAGAGCCTCGCGACATACACAGAAATAATCAACAGCTCAGAAGTTGGAAACCTACTCCAAAGCTTCCAGGACACAAACTACGAGCAGAACAAACACGGTGTAAACCTGGCAGTAAGAAATCTCAGCAAAATATTCCATCTAATAGCAAAGAAATCAAACCTGAAAAAAACTAGCCCTAACAGACCAACAACAAATGACAAAATCAAAGAAAAATGGTTTGATAAGGAATGCAACACCCTTAGAAAAAGCCTGCGAACAATATCAAACCAAAAACACAGAGACCCAAACAATACAGAACTACGAATGAGGTACCACCAACACCTAAAGCACTACAGGCACACCCTAAGGAAGAAAAAACAAAACCACATTGCCAAAAAATTAGAAAAAATTGAAGAAGCATTAGATGAAAATACTTTCTGGCAAACCTGGAAACATCTGGATACAAAGCAGAATAACAGACACCTGGCCATTCAGAATGGCAACATCTGGAAAAACTACTTTGAGGACCTTTACCAAGAAATCCCAGAAGAAAACCTGACGCAAGAACAAAAACAAATCCTCACCAAACAAACATCACTGGAGAACACTATAAAAGATAACCAAAACCTCCTGGACATACCAATCACAATCCAGGAAATAAAAGAAAAAATAAAACTAATAAAAACCAAGAAAGCCAGCGGACCAGATGGCATTCTACAAGAGATGCTGAAGTATAGCAATCCATACAAGAAGCAATACTGAAAATGTTCAACCTGGTCCTCACTACTAGCTACTTCCCTGAACTGTGGAACGAAGGACTGATAACCCCTATCCACAAAAAAGGAGACAGGCTGGACCCATCCAATTACAGAGGAATCTGTGTCAGCAGCACCCTGGGGAAACTGTTCAACAGCATCTTGAACAGCAGAATCCTCACCTTCCTGACAGAGCGGAGTGTACTGAGTAAGAGCCAGACAGGCTTCCTGTCAAACCACCGCATCACGGATCACATCTATACCTTACACAGCCTGATTAATAAGCACGTCCACAACACCAACAAGGGCAAAATATTTGCTTGCTTTGTGGACTTCAAAAAAACCTTCGATTCCATCTGGCATCCAGGCCAATTGCTGAAAATACTAGAGAGCGGAATAGGGGGGAGAACATACGACACGATCAAAAGTATGTACTCTGAAAACAAATACTGCGTGAAAGTTAATAACAAAAGGCCAGACTTCTTCCATCAAGGCCGTGGAGTTAGACAGGGCTGCAGCCTGAGTCGCACACTTTTTAACATCTACATCAATGAGCTCGCAGCAGCCGTAGAATCCTCCTCAGCACCTGGGCTCAACTTGGCTGGAACTGAGATTAAGTCCATACTATACGCAGACGACCTGCTCCTACTGTCTCCAACAGAACAAGGCCTCCAACAGAAACTGGCAATACTACAAAAATTCAGCCAGACCTGGGCACTCTGTGAACCTAGAAAAAACCAGAATAATGGTATTCCAGAAAAAATCTAAAAAACATCCAACCATATCTCAATTCACACTGGACGATAATGCACTGGAACAGACAACGAGCTACACATACCTTGGTCTAACAATCAGCTCATCAGTCAAATTCAACCTGCCATAAATACACTGAAGGTGAAGGCCCGCAGAGCATTCTACGCAATAAGGAAACAGATATACCACCTCAAACCACCAATAAGAATCTGGATGAAAATATTCAACAGCATCATCACACCCATCCTTCTGTATGGCAGCGAGGTGTGGGGCCCTGTAACATACCCAGACTCCACAAAATGGGATACCAGCCCAACAGAAATACTGCATCTGGAATTCTGCAAACACCTTCTCCAAGTACACAGGAGTACATCAAACAATGCATGACGGGCTGAGCTGGGCCGCTTTCCTCTACTGCTCACTGTACAGAAGAGAGCACTGACATTCTGGACCCACCTAAACAAGAGCCATCCACAGTCTTACTGCTACAGAGCAATACAAAGCCAGGACCTCCTCACTAAACCCTGTGCCATCAAACAACTTGTCCTCTCACTCCCAGGACAAAACCCCACACAGATTAACAACCTGCCGAAAAAAGAAATCAACTCAATCTCCAACGAAATGAAGCAGCAGTATGTGACAAGGTGGGAAAATGATATCCAGCGCTCAAAGAAGCTGGAAACCTACCACAGCCTGCAGAGAGAATACACTCTGGCACCCTACCTACTGAAGGTAAAAGACCCAAAACAGAGACAGACCCTGGGCCAGTACAGAATAAGTGCCCACAGCCTAGAAATAGAAATAGGCAGACACAGACAGAACTGGAAGCCCCGGGAGATGAGACTGTGCCAAAGATGTGAGCAAGGAGAGGTAGAAGATGAAATGCACTTCCTGTTGCATTGCACACAATACTCCGAAGTGAGGAGTGCCCACCTAGAGAAACTAACTGCTGTTAGTTAGCGATCCTCCTGGGAGAAGATGAAACCACAGCAGAACTGGCTGCACACTATATCAACACCTGACAAGCTGAGAGACGTCCACTAACCCCCACACCCCGGTGCAAAACTGTTACCCATATACCCTGCAATCATTATACACTACCCACTAGTATTCGTGTAATTATTGTCCCCCACCCCTTACTATTCACGCTTTGGCAATACTGAAATGTTCTTTCGTCATGCCAATAAAGCTGATTTGATTTGATTTGAGAGAGAGACAGAGAGAGTAGGGTGACCAGATTTTGAAAATGAAAAACCGGGACACTTTTTTTTTTTACATAACAGTTTATTTATTGTAGTACACTTATACTTTACTGCCATTAGTCCTTGTTACATAGTTACGTGTGTGTGTGTGTGTGTCGGATGACCTCACTAATCGAACAAAAAAAAAGCTATATGTGAATGATTCTGAACCCATTAACCAGTGTCAGGATGCCCCCTCTTCACAATTTCTAAAGAAGCAATTCCGCCTGGGATCTTACCTGATCCGCAGTCCCTCAAGGTACTAAACTGGAGGGGAGGTGTTCCCTACCTGTCTTCTGAGGTCTCCCGCGTGAAACTTGAGTCAGATCTGGAAGAAAGCAGGGTAGGTTACTTCGGTGTAGGTATACAGCAGTTAAGAGAAGACAGAGGGTGAGGGAGACAGAGAGGGTGAGGGAGACAGGGAGGGTGAGGGAGACAGGGAGGGTGAGGGAGACAGGGAGGGTGAGGGAGACAGGGAGGGTGAGGGAGACAGGGAGGGTGAGGGAGACAGGGAGGGTGAGGGAGACAGGGAGGGAGACACACTCACTGATACATACACACACACACTGATACACACACACCCACCGATACAAACACACACTCACCCACTGATACACACACACACACACACCCACTGATACACACACACCCACCCACCCACTGATACACACACACCCACCGACACCCCCACACCCACTGACACACACACACACACACCCACTGACACACACATACACCCACTGACACACACACACACCCTCCCACTGACACCCCCACCCTCCCACTGACACACCCATCCACCGACACACCCACACACACCCACTGACACACACACACACCCACCGATACACACTGACACCCACCCATTGATACACCCACCCACTGATACACACACACCTATACACACACACACACACACACTGATACACCCCGCCTCCCCTGCACCGCCCGCCAGCGACGGAAGTCACTGCTCGCCGAGCCCGTGGACCGGACGGGGGAAAACCCGCCCGCCAGACCTGGCTCCGCTCTCTCCCACCTATCGGGGATAAGGCCGCGCACCTGGGCAGAAGCAGGGAGTTCCCTAAAAGCAACCCCGCAGTGTCCCCTCCAGCCATCCGCGCTCCCGCCAACCCTGCTCCCCCCTGCGCCTACCTCTCGCCCGGGCAGCAGCAGCACCAGGGAACGGAGGCAGAAAGGGGAAAGCGCCAAACAGCCAACGGCTGTCCCGGCGCGGGCCGCGGGGATCGGGGAGGAAGCGGAGAAAGCCCCGCCCCCGGCATCCTCCAGTTAATCACCTGCAGCCCGGCATATTAGAAGCCCAACCCCCTGAAATAAAAAAAAATACTCACCGGCCGGGCTGCCGCATCCTCGCCGCCACCGCGCACCGCATCTACAGTACAAAACGAACGGGACCATGGAGAAAAACCGGGACATAGCCGGGATGTACTGGCAGCCGGGACAGCACAGAAAAAAACGGTACTGTCCCGGCAAAACCGGGACGCCTGGTCACCCTAAGAGAGAGAGACAGAGAGAGACAGAGACAGAGAGACAGACGTCTGCGCTGCTTTTTTAGTACTTTGAGAAGAACCTTAAAGGCAGGCAAAAACATTGGCAGGAGCTAGGAAGAAACCATTTTTGATGTCAGAAAGGCTGTACTGCACTAGTGACTGTCTGCTTCTCCTAGATCTGCACAAATCTGGAGTTTTTTCCACTTTCTTATTTACAGTATCTGGTTGCACCATGGAAGAGGTGAGGTTTGTTTCATAAGAAGTCAAATTTTGGCAGGGTAATATGCTATTGGCTATGGAAAGTATATTTAAATGAATCCGTCCCACACTTCCTAAAAGGATTTCCATACCAACTTTATAGAGTTGATAATAAACCTAAGGCACCAACCTAATGATGAAATGGTGTCAGTCCCAACAGGACTGTGACGGTAGGGGCAATTTAACTCTTATAATAAAGCTAAAGCCCAGCCATTGCCACATCATCTGGATGGATATACAGCGTATAGTAGAAGAAAGATGATGGCGATCACTGCATGATATAACTCAGCCAGAAGTAGTTAAAATCAGCTTTATTTCAAGATTCTGCACATTACAGAGAGAACATCTGATGCGTTTCGTCCCGACGTGGGACTTTATCAAAGAGTAATATTCTCTCAACAGACAGGCATCTTAAGTATTCATTCCCCTTATTGGTCAGTTAATAATAAGACACAGTGATAGGCAATCAGCTTGATTATGTCTTATCACTGTGTCTTATTATTATCTGACCAATAAGGGGAATGAGTTTGCCTACTTAAGATGCCCGTCTGTTGAGAGAATATTACTCTTTGATAAAGTCCCACGTCGGGACGAAACGCGTCAGAGATGTTCTCTCTGTAATGTGCAGCATCTTGAAATAAAGCTGATTTTAACTACTTCTGGCTGAGTTCTATCATGCAGTGACCGCCATCATCTTTCTTCTACTATTCGCTACAACCTGGCTGGAGCACACTGGCTATCTTACTGCATAGGGAGCCGTGTATCCCTCCCAGCTTCTGGTGCCGCCCCCTGGAGCGTGAGTAGCGCCGGAGCGCACAGCTTGCTGAGACCTGTCCAGGAAAGCAGTGAGACGACACCAAACACCTCGTGGAGTGTTCGTGGAGCGGGGACAGGTGTACAGGACGGGCGGTGAGGACATCGGGTCGGGAAAGGGCAGCAGGCTCTAGACTGCCGTGAGTTCATGAGGGAGGCATCCACGGTTGCTTCTCCTCTTGCCTCTATCTATTCCCTGCATACTAGCCCCCCACCCTGGTTCAGTCTGCAATTCACCCTCCTTATTGACTTTATTATTCAGTTGTTTATCCTGCAGCAACATTGCCTATTTTTCTACATATATGAAAGAGGTTGCTTTCACACAAACAGTCATATACACTTTTTAGAGCATAGGACACTTGGGGTTTATTACTCTTTCCTTTTTCAGGATTACAGCGTAGCCCTGTATATTCATCGTATCATGGCTTACCTGGCCAAGTATGTATGTGTAAAATGATTGAATAGTTTATTATGGATGGAAAAAAATTAGTTTTGGTGTATAACTTTGTATTCTGTGTTCCATGGGCATGCTAGACTGGTAACAAACTTGCTCAGCCTGCACTCACAGGAACACAAATTCAGAGGGACACATGAGGAGGTTGTGGACAATGGAGGGAGGGGATGGGCAGTTCTGAGAGCCACTAGACGGACAAGCAGGACCATTGTCTGCCCAGACAGAGAGGCGCCCACTCGCTCATCAAGAGACAGCGAGCCTACACTTGGAACAGGACGAAGTAGGTGCTGTTCCCATTGGCTGATTCGTAATTCCCGCCCTCCTTGCCTCAGCCTCTCCATCACACACCCTGACACAATTGGCAAGCACAGACGAGCTTGTGATTGGCCCGCGACCCAGCATCCGTGTGGCGATTGGTCGCTTGGCCGTTCTCAGTCTTTGGCTATGGAGATGGGAACCCTAGAAGAGTGGCAGACTATTTCAGTACTGGGGTGGTTACTGACTGTGTCGTATGGACTTTCCGAGTGTGTGCCGGAGCAACCCGAAAGCGAGGCTGTGTGCTCCTCTACCGTAGGATATTCAAAAGTGCTGCTTGGCGAGTTGCATCCAGCACTACCTACTGATTGAGCCGTCATGGGCAGTGGTGGATTTCCCATTATGACTGATAGGCCTGGGTCTAAAGCCGCGCGTATAGTGCCTGCGACCGGCGACAGGACAGGTGACATCCCCCGTAGCCGCTAGCGAAAGTTATAATTTTGCTTTGCGGCGGCGGCGCGGGCTTCCGGGCATTTGATTTGTTCATGAGCTGTCACATGAGGCGACAGCCCTTGAAAAATAAAATATTTCCGGCTTCCAAAGTCCGCGACGTTGCTCCGTCGCATCGCCACCATCGCGCTTACTATAAGCGCACGCAGCGGCGGCAATGTATTTGTTTTTGGCCGGCGTCGCCTGTCGCGGGCACTATACGCACGGCCTAAGGCGTCAACATTTTGGGGCAGCAAAATTTGGCATACAGAGGCCCCACGATGCTCTCCCCCAGCAATCAATGGGGAGTCCCGCCCTGCTCCTCCAACAGCATTGTGGCATCAAATGACTTTGTGACATCACATGGCAAAACATTGCTATGACTATGTGATATCACAGATCGCATTTTAATGGAAACTCATCATCGCATGACATGCGGCATCATGTGACGCTGCAGCACTGCAGAAGGAGGAGGGTGGCGCTGCAGGAGGATACGGCCCGGGGTAAGTGCCGATGGGTGGTACAACTTTAAATCCGCCACTACTCACAGGAGTGGAAGTGGCACCAGGAAAGTCATTGCGGTGATACCGGGCACCTAAACAGTCTAGGATTCCCCTTTGTATAGGCCAAGGATTGTGAATATAGCTTGGTTGTGATAGTGTAGTGTTGCTGGCTCCGGTCAGAATAAATATACATTTATTTGATCTCTGTGTCCTTTCTGGTGTTTTATCCATATGATAAGTCTTGGCCTCCCATAACAGGGACTAGAACCCACAACCACTTTTCTAGGTCACAACTCTATCACAACTCTAGCAGTTGGAGCTAAACCAGCTGGTATCACTGTCACATCCTACTTTTGAGCTGCTCGCTGCTCATGCATGTACCTAATCTAACTATTAGTGTTTCCCAGGTGTGCGCCACAAGGAAGATTAAACTGTCAACCAAGAAGTGGAAGTAGTCTGCTTTTAAAGGAACAAAAGGGATATGTGTGTAAGAGACACACAAAAAGATCCCCACTAGGGCGCACCGCAGACCTGAGTGGTATTAGATCCTGGTCTATAGATGCGCTAAACATACAACATATATACTTTATTAATAATTAAAATTTTACCTTAAAAAACCCGGAAGCTACTAATATTGCTAAGGTGTCAGGCCTCTCAATAAATCAGAAGGTATATCTTCTTGTATGCCACTATCACTGATACTCCTCTTGAAAAGTCCCTTTGGATGAGGTATTAATATACCTTTATATATACCATATTATGTAAAGCGGAAAATAAATCAGTAATGCTGGCTAGGTATACACAAATAAGTTGCTCAATGTTGGTGAATGGATAGTGATAACTTATTGGAAGCTTGTCCCATAATTATTGGTATAGGGATGCACCTATTCTATGGGTATAGGAGTCTTAGAAATACTCTTGACATGTGCTGTGTAGATATAATGCTAGTGTTTAGACAGCCATACCATTTCAACACATACATTGGTAAGTATGCGCATAGAGAATCACGCTATATCTATCAGACTCCACGTGATGGTAGTTGTGTAACTCCTGGCTGCTATTCCTGATGTTAATACTCTGAAGTATATCTACAGCTGCTGCTCCCAGACACATCCCATTGTGTATTGCATTTAGCAGGTACGTGATGTGGCATGAGAAGTATATTATCACTCACCGTGGTGCCACTAGGTAATCACGTAGTTGGAGATCTTGTCCTGCAATAGTGCCAGATAGAGCTACACCTAATATTGTGTGCTCTTGTGGTATAATTACTGCAGCTTAGACACACAATATGTGTTCGTGTCTAAGCTGTAGTGATGGATCAAGCAGTGTGGTCAATAGTTTATATTATTATCATATCCTATATTCGATCGTGCATCCGTCAGTGCAGTGGAGTGTGACCGTGGTCACGTGTTGATGATGCTCGCGAGACAGCAGCATTAGTACAAAAATCAATACTGTTGCGTGGACACAGTGAGTATCTTCCTGCAGGTATGTATTGCTAATGTATTGCAATGGTATACTAGCACTGATTTATGCCAACATGTAGCGATAGCCGTCAATAACAGCAGTGCAGCTTAATCATCTATTGGAGACCGCACGCCAACTACCAGCCATATGAACGTCAGGATTTTGAGAACTTTGAGAAATTTGAGAATATCCTGCAAAAAAACATAGATAAACATGTAAAGGATATAAAAGAAAGGAAACGTACAAAGTTTATCCGGGACACCGCTGATTATGAAAGTGGCAGGATATACAAACACCATTTTAAAGTCTCTAAACCCAAGGCCCAGAAGCTCAGTGAGTCATCAACCGAATGGGAAATCTCAGAAACAGACGAGAACCCCAGCTACCAACACGAGTTCAAAAATAAAATTAGCACTAGATCAAAAACAAAAAAGAGCACGAACAAGTCACCCAATGAACCGCAGTGCCATTTTTTAGATCAGGCACAGGACGAAATAGACTACGGCCCTACAAAACACGTAGAGGAGGCACTGTGGAGAGGAAGAGGAGGCTGGTCACATTACAGGAAGTCCAGGAGAAGGAGATAAGATACGTGACAAAGACTAAGGAACAAAACAGAGTCATTAATCTGTCAAAACTCAAACTTACCAAAGATCAACTTGAGGTGCTTAGCAAAGGCCTTTCCTTTGTCCCTAAGGGTACCTTCGATTTATTCGAAACCATTAAAGACATCAACTTGTTCGCTAGAAAGTTGCTACTGCACAAACACTTTAAACGCAGAGAACGACAAAGACTCACGGGTCTACACGAAGAACTGACGTCCACACAAGATCAGGAACATCTGGACAACCTGGTAGACCTATTGGAAGATGCTGAAAAAAATCCAGGGGATGGCCCACATACTACATTAAGGCCACAAAGTCGTTTTACTACGCACCAAGAGTCATGTTCGTATGTAGCAACTTTTGTCAAATTAGTAACACAAGATCTGGAGGAACTCAACATCACAAAGGGCAAAAGCAACCTAACATCAAAAGAACAAAAGGCACTAAAGGAACTTAAAAACCATGAGAATATCACCATCAAACGAGCGGACAAAGGTGGGAACCTTGTACTTTTGGATACAGAACAATATGTGGCAGAAAATCTAAGACTCTTAGGAGACAAGCGATGCTATAAAGTTCTTGACCGGGATCCGACAGAGATCTTCAAAAAGAAACTGGAAACTATTCTGACAAATGGTCTGGAGAATAAGGTCATCTCAAAACAAGAACGGGACTTTATGATGCAGAGTAATCCAGCGATAGCCACTTTCTATAGCATCCCAAAAGTACACAAAAACATCACGAAACCACCAGGCCGCCCCATAGTGTCGGGAATAGGGTCTTTGACGGAAAATTCGAGCAAATATATTGACAAGGTCCTAAGAAACTTTGTAACCAGCCTTCCATCGTATGTTCAAGACACTAAGGATGTACTTAAACGTCATGAGGGCATACAGGTAGACAAAGAAACTCTTCTAGTAAGCTTCGATGTTGAATCACTCTACATGAGTATTTAACACGAGATTGGCTTATGGGCCGTAAAACATTTTTTGTCAACAAGAAGTTTGCTCTACACAAATCATAATGACTTTGTATTATCTCTCCTTCAATTCATCATGGAACACAATTACTTCCTGTTTAACTGCAAGTACTATTTACAAATTCAGGGGACAGCCATGGGTACAACATGTGCACCTACATACGCTAACCTTTACCTAGGATGGTGGGAAGAGGTAAGCGTATTCTCAGAAGCCATGGAACAGTACACAAACCATATTGACATCTGGCTTCGGTATATAGATGACATCCTGCTACTCTGGAAGGGAAGTAAACAGGAATTGGATACCTTTTTAGGTCTTCTAAACTCTAACCACCATAACCTAAAACTAACCTCAGAAGTCAGCAGTTCAAGCATTTCGTTCTTGGACCTCACCATCAGCAAAACCGAAGACGGTCATCTGTCTACCTGTAATTTTAAAAAGGCAACCTCAACAAACAGTTACCTTATGGCCGACAGCCACCACCCAAAATCCCTGGTTCGTGGCATTCCGACAGGGCAATATTTACGTATTCGAAGAAATTGCTCGAATATAGAAACATTCAAAGCGCAAGCCAAAGAAATGAAAAATAATTTTCTGGCTCGCGGATATTCAAACAACCAATTAAAAAAGGCCTATCACAGAGCCCTGAACACACCGAGAGAAAACCTTCTCCTGGACAAAGAGAAAGTCGAAAACATCAAAGAATTACGCTGCATCAGTACTTACAACGGCCAATGGTCTGATATCAATAGAATATTGCAGAAACTTTGGTCTATACTCACCAGCGACGAGGATTTGAAAAAAGTCCTGAAAACACATCCGGCAGTGGTGTGGAGGAGATGCAGGAATATAAGGGATCATTTGGTGCATAGCCATTTCACTAGGAATAAAAAACAGAAAACATGGCTGCCGATGAAAGGTTTTTTCAAATGCCATCAGTGCAAGGCCTGTGAATTCATGAGAAAAGGATCCACCTTTAGTAACACACCAAACACCAAGACGTACCCAGTTAAAACCTTTATTAATTGCAAAACCACAGGAGTTATTTATTTAATTAACTGCTCCTGTGGTCTGAAGTATGTGGGGAAAACCAAGCGTGAACTGAGGAAGAGGGTCCTTGAACATCTAGGCTCCATCCGTAACGCCATAGACACCCCAGTTTCCAGACATGTACGCAACGTACATGATGGAAACAGCAAGACCCTTACTTTTCAGGGTATTGACCACATTGCAATGAACATCAGAAAAGGCAATTGGGATCAAAAATTGTTACAATGTGAGGCAAGGTGGATCTATCTACATTATCCTATGGGCCTCAACGAAGGGTTTGTCTACACACCTTTCCTATAGATATCATCAGGTGTATAGACACGCTAGCAATAAAGATATCATCATAACTAGCTTTGGATATCATACTTTGCCTGCACTTGATGCATTCATGACCCCTCGGTATTGATTTGAGCATTATATTAGTATTATCTCTATGAGCATTAGGTTTTGAATATTATGTTCAACTAATAAGATTGTATAGTTCAATATGAGGACTGCTATACATCTAATCAGTCAGACCCACTGAATTTACAAGGGACCTCTGGTCTTTCCAGCAGTTGAATTGACAATAGTGTCAGTCCACTACTATGGTTTAATACATGTGCTTCTCTATCTTCAATTTTAGACTGCAAGCGGCAGTACACCCGTGCCACCACTACGTAGCATTTTTGCCATAGCGTCTCTAGGTTGCTACAGCAACGCACACGTATAAAGGGGCCGACAGAGACGCGGCTACGCCCACCCCAGATGAAGTCGCAGTAGGCGACGAAACGGACGTCACGTCGGGTTTAATAATGTTACGTTTAAATATGAAGCTACTCTAAGGGTCCACATACTGCTTAAACTTTGCTACTATTCTCAGTAAAAGTGATAGATATTTCGATCCTGCAATAAGTGTTGACCGGCATATGAATAACGCTATCCTGCAGGAGGCCACCCACATGTTAACACAGCCGCGCGTCCTAACACCGCCATACCATTGTATGGTACACTGTACTGTATGTTACACAAATAAAGCCAGCACTGACGTTCATATGGCTGGTAGTTGGCGTGCGGTCTCCAATAGATGATTAAGCTGCACTGCTGTTATTGACGGCTATCGCTACATGTTGGCATAAATCAGTGCCAGTATACCATTGCAATACATTAGCAATACATACCTGCAGGAAGATACTCACTGTGTCCACGCAACAGTATTGATTTTTGTACTAATGTTGCTGTCTCGCGAGCATCATCAACACGTGACCACGGTCACACTCCACTGCACTGACGGATGCACGATCGAATATAGGATATGATAATAATATAAACTATTGACCACACTGCTTGATCCATCACTACAGCTTAGACACGAACACATATTGTGTGTCTAAGCTGCAGTAATTATACCACAAGAGCACACAATATTAGGTGTAGCTCTATCTGGCACTATTGCAGGACAAGATCTCCAACTACGTGATTACCTAGTGGCACCACGGTGAGTGATAATATACTTCTCATGCCACATCACGTACCTGCTAAATGCAATACACAATGGGATGTGTCTGGGAGCAGCAGCTGTAGATATACTTCAGAGTATTAACATCAGGAATAGCAGCCAGGAGTTACACAACTACCATCACGTGGAGTCTGATAGATATAGCGTGATTCTCTATGCGCATACTTACCAATGTATGTGTTGAAATGGTATGGCTGTCTAAACACTAGCATTATATCTACACAGCACATGTCAAGAGTATTTCTAAGACTCCTATACCCATAGAATAGGTGCATCCCTATACCAATAATTATGGGACAAGCTTCCAATAAGTTATCACTATCCATTCACCAACATTGAGCAACTTATTTGTGTATACCTAGCCAGCATTACTGATTTATTTTCCGCTTTACATAATATGGTATATATAAAGGTATATTAATACCTCATCCAAAGGGACTTTTCAAGAGGAGTATCAGTGATAGTGGCATACAAGAAGATATACCTTCTGATTTAATGAGAGGCCTGACACCTTAGCAATATTAGTAGCTTCCGGGTTTTTTAAGGTAAAATTTTAATTATTAATAAAGTATATATGTTGTATGTTTAGCGCATCTATAGACCAGGATCTAATACCACTCAGGTCTGCGGTGCGCCCTAGTGGGGATCTTTTTGTGTGTCTCTTACACACATATCCCTTTTGTCCATGTGTTTATCCCTGGCAGCACGCGACCTAAACCATTTACGGTTATAGAGTTCAGAGCGAGGTTTTGCAAACTGCTTTTAAAGGAAGCCAGGGGGAGAGAGCTACAACAGGTATGGGAACTCATTTTGGTGCTATATGAAGGATATACACATATATGGCTACGGTACAACAGAACAGGGACAAACATTCTTCATTGTGCCTTCTGCCAGTTATTAGGTTGGTGCCTTGGGCTTATTATCAACTCTATATAGTTAGTATGGAAAGTCTTTTAGGAAGTGTAGGATGAGACTCATGCTAACGACTATGCAAAGTATATTTACATCTCCCACCCAGGTACCTCAGATGTGCTCCTATTCAACACAGGCATGCCTCCCTAATTTATTTTGAGGGACATTGGAGGGTACATTTAACAAAAATGAAACCAGCGCACAATAGAATATACAATATATTAATAAGTGCACAAACACAAATAATACATCTAGTGTAAATGGGGCTAAGGCAGGAGTGTTGAATTAATACAATGTAAGCAATAAGAAAAGGCAGCTCATCAAGTACTAACCAATCCCTAAAACACATGAGAATAGCAACAAAAATATGCGCACACAATCCTAATAACCTAAAAAAATTACAATTTAATAAAAATCAGACAGAGTGACCATGAACATATGAAAAACTCGATTGAAATATAATTAAAGGAAGTTGGTGGATGCTGTATCCAATTGTCATTGAGGAATAACCTGGAGGATTAATAGCGTTTGAGGATTAATAACTTTGAGGATTAACGGTCTATTTAGTGTGTGTGTGTCCTGAAGTGTCCTCCTAAGATACTGATGGTGAACGGTAGGTAACCAGTAGGCGACTACAACTTTAGCCCACATACAGAGTTAATCCAGATGAAAATGTTACACTGAGCTCCTGACAGGACAAGCCTCACATATGCTGTCTCGGGGGGAAACGCTGGACTGCGCACCCGTCAGCTAGGGCTAAATGTACTGGAGAAAGAAAGACAGTCTGTAGTGGGCAATCACAAAAGGGAGTACCTGATGGAAAGCAATGGAGTCGGAGCCAGCGTCACTCCGCCGGGGTGATACCACACGGCTCCGTGGACAAAAACAGTGGCAGTGTACCAACCACAAGTGTGTCACATCTAGACGTCCAGAGCAGAAAGCGTGTTGTCCACAGATGAAGGCAAATCCGGCTACCACAATCAGGATGGGGGACACTCCGCCACAGCTTTTTCACACGCTGGTAAACTGCATGCAATCTCTCTGTGTACCGGGACTACACCGGTGCTGCACCTCAGGGAATCCTCACAGCTACTACACCAACAACCACCGTTATGACACACCCAACGTCGTTTCGTTGGCTAATACTCCAACTTCATCAGGGGGTATGTGTAGGGGGGGGAGGCTAGAGGAGTATTTATAGCCCCTATGAGAAATCTAATAGGTGGAATGTAAACTACAATTTACAGTGCAACAAAGTGAACTTAAACGTTACAATAAAAAAGTGCAGGCATAAATTATATAATAAAGAATACATAGATGTGTATACATATGGGCCTTTTATCAAAATTAATGTAAATATTTTATTGATCATACATATGTGATAAGTGATCAACCTATATTAAGTGCATAAATAAATATGGATGTGTGTATACTAAATAAATACACCAACAGTGAAGTTTGAGAAAAAATTTTAGACTATTAAAATCAAAAATTAAAATTCGACGCCTAAATAGGTGTAATTATAAAATATAAGAATACTAAGCAAAGACTACACGTTAATGTTAATGTTAAACAAACTAACATCACGACTGGCCAAACAGACAGTAGAAAACCGGGATACTACACGATAGTGCTTGTATCCAGGTTTTCATTGAAACACCCTGGAATCAAGAAGCTTGAATATCCAGTAGGTCTCTCTACGGGAAAGAGTTTTAAACCTGTCACCTGCCGATAGAGAGGGTGAAATGACTTCAAGTCCCATCATTTTGAGACAATCAATCAGTTTGTTTGTCATGGCTCTGGAGAAAATGCTTTGACAGTGACTAGTAATACCGTTCACTATGTTTCTCCTGTGCTCGAGAAACCTCAGAGGGGCCGTGTAGTGCGGCCCACATATTGAAGGCCGCAAATACATGACAACATATATATTACATGTGAGATTTGACAATTAATAAATCCCTTGACAGGAAACGTCTCTCCACTGACATGAGGTATAATAATCTTTTTGTGTTGAGGAAGGCGCTAGTGATGCACTTCCCTCTATTACACTTGAAATTTCCTTTGGGCTTCAAACTATACATGTTTGTAGGAGTTGATCTCAACTTTGTGGGAACAAACTTACTCTTAATACTCTCAGCCCTCCAATAAATCATGGAAGGATATTTTTCCAAGTGTCCTTTTAAGATGGGGTCATGTACCAAAATGCCCCAACGATGTTTCATTATCGCCTCTACTGACCTATAAGATTGGCTGAATTTTGTGGTGCAGGTCATCCTACCATTCCAATGAGTGTGTCCCTTACCCTTTTTTAAACACTTTTTCTCATAGTGGTTTTTAAAAGATCTAGTCTCTCCAAAACCAGCTGCCTTTTGAAAATAATTATGAGGGATATCTTTAAGTCCTTCTGAACAAATTTGTCCTTTAATAGACTTGATTGTGTAACAAAATCTAGGTCAGTTGAGCAATTGCGTCTAGGTCAGTTGAGCAACTGACTGAATTACCTAAACTGAATGTTTTTAAGTCAGCTCCGATGGTGATTACTTTTGGCAATGAGGTAGCTATTGGTAGCCACCTCCTTAATATGCACATCGGTTTGGATGATGTTAGAAGGGTCAACTTTGAGAAAGAGATCCAAAAAACAATAGAGACGGGATCCACAACGTGCAAAGACCAATACAAATGCATTAGTAGAAAAGTGCAAATTTTTTTTATCATTAATCACCAAAATCTGTCCCAAATAACAAGAATATCATCTATGAAACAGCCATAGTAAACCAGGCCTGCCCCATATGGGTTAACAGTCCAGACATTGCTCTCCTCACAGCAACCCATGAAGAGATTGGCATAACTAGGAGCAAACCTGGTTCCCATGGCCATTCCACAGATTTGAAGATAAAACTGTGATTGAAACAAAAAATAGTTATGTGTAAATATAAATTCCATAATAGAAAGAATAAAATTAATCTGTGTGTGAGACTGACGGTGAAGGGGTTAACCAGGCTTATAATAAAGGTCAAGCCCACTTGGTTAACCCTGGCCCGTGTGTTAGGGTCTTAGAGTGTCAGCTCTGGGACCCAGATGTTGAAAATGTATTACTGCAACTGTATACTGATTTTGCGACATTAAAGAATGTGATTTTTGCCTTTACTGGGATGCTGGGATCGGGAGATTTCTATGCTGTAAGTTTCAGGGTGGGTTTGGCAGAGAAAGTCTTTGCAGAATGTGTCTATGTAGCGGGGTTCTGGAGTTATGGGATACCCGAACAGTTGTATCCGGAGATTGAGTGATATCTTCGGATACAGCTAAGCGCATTACTCCGCCAACCTCAGACCCTGGAAACGTTCTAACAACTCACCGCCAGGATCCCTGCTGCAGCATCTTCCAAACAAGGTAAATGGGTATGAAGGGGTTAAAATATTTCTGCATGTATACACGGGAGTCCTTAGTATAGCTGAGCATGTTTGCAGTGTTTTAAAAGTTTAAAAGCATTTTTCTCATGTGTGCCTGGAATGAAGCTAGTGATTATAAGAGAATAGACACACTCACTCCACTCCTGACACCAGAATAAGAACTCATAACTTTTAGCACACAGAAGACAGGGCACCATATCTTTTATTAAACTATACCCGTTTAATGTGTATAGATATTGATAACCTGTATATGAACTGAGGGCTTCTAAGTCATGGATACCGGAAGACCCAGATTGCGACGACAGTGGGGTTAAATCAGGCCATTAATGCAAGTATTATGCCCGGCTGATTAACCCCAACTTGCATTGGGAGTGAAGGGGTTAAAATTATATGCATAACCCTGATGTATTTTACCCCTATCTCAACCTTCTTAGTTACAGAGGGTGTCGTGGGAAAATGCTAAACTCTTGCGCTGGAGTCTTGCCTTACAGGAATTTGACTTTACTATTCAGAAAAGAAGGGCAGCGAGCATGGCAATGCTGATGGCCTTTCCCGGCAGGACAGTCCTCAGGAACTACTAACCTCAAGAGCTGGCCGGCCAGCCCAACCACCAGACGAGGTGGTAAGGGCAGATCCTGCGCTTTGAGTGGGGGAGGTGTGGCGACAGTAGGGTTAATCAGGTCATTAATAAAGGTATTATGCCAAGCTCCCAACTAGCATTGGGAGTGAAGGGGTTAAAAGTATATGCATGACCCTGATGTATTTACCCCTGTCCCAACCTTATTAGTACCATTATTCAGGATGTTCCCTGCCTGCAATAATAGAATTACATAAAAAGTGTGCTATATGGTTTTTAGGCACAAGATGGCATTGTGAGCGCCAAAGCCAGCACTGATTGAAGAAGCGTGGCTGGATGGGAGGTCTGTTTGAACTATTGGTATCCATTTTCAAACCGCAAGTTCAATTGAATAAGTGGCATGCAGTTAGATTTGAAGTGGCTTTCTGATAAAATGTATCCGTACCTTGTTAGCTCGCGTAACTTGGAAGGCGGAAAGTTGGTCAATTGACGTGATTAGTACGTGAACTTGGCTTCCCACCAGCAAGCCTTTCAATTAAGCGGGCTAACTCACGAACGGAGACAGCTAGCACTCTAATTTTTGGTGTGCAAGTCCCAATAAATAAACCATGCACACACAAAAATTACAGTTGTGACACCCCCAGAACATAATGTTTTAATAAAGTATAGAATACTGTTAGTTTTAAAATGTGCAGGAAGAGTTTTTTCTGTAAACCCGGCAGAAATCCTTTGGCATGTAAATGTGCCATGAGTGAATGAGCTGAGGATATTTTCCTTCCGGCACTTCAAAGAGGTCCCGCTAAGTGGGAGCCTCTGAGTCTAGTGAAATGCAGGGATGAAAAGCCGCAGGGATGAAAAGCCTCAGAGTTCCAAAGTGTGAAACTGGCCAGGACGTTGCTGAGTGCCAGATCCCGGTACTCAGCATGAGCCATTCACACCTTGGAGCCAAACCCCAGACTCAGGGTCGCCAGATAAGGGGTGTACCCCAGGTATGCTAAGTTGCATGGGTGTCAAGCCAACACATGCGCGATGCAAACCGGAAAGCCTTTTTTGCCCGTTTTGCAAACTATGGGCAAATTGGAGATTGGTGGGTTAAATGTTCCCACAGAGGGGATTGGGCATGCATGTTATAGATAGGTCTGTGAACCCTATAAAACTGCCCACCGAGCTATCCCCAGTGTGATTCATGACGTAACCAAACTTTGCACAAGATTTTGTTCGAGTACAGCGGTAGCGGTTCCAGGATGCAAGGGGTTAATAACATCGCAACCAAGGATTCAACCCAAACCCCGGAATTCATTAGCCCTGGTGACTCCCGAACGAAGTCTTATGAACTTTCCTCATTTGGCGGAGATATTAGATCGGCAACTTGAGATCTAGCCAAACGGACTTTGAATCAGACTGCATTTCTTGCGCAGGACATTTTATTTCGCTTCCCTATCCCAGTAAGTGCTGTATTAAGTGTATTCTGAAGCTGTCGTGTGTTTGTCTATCAAGGAAATAAATGACAATTTATTTTGCCTCCTTGTGTTCAATCGAGAATCCCAAAAATATAAAAAGTGTTGATAAGTTCTGGTCCACCGTGACACAGATGGCTACTAGTTGGTGCCTCTGTGTCGGTCCGGAGACCATACTTGAAAGGCTCACAGATGCCTAGGTGTTAGGACAGGAGGGGCACTGCCCTTATTCTGGAATACCCATATCCTAGCCTGACACAAGGCAAGCTAACACCATTTGCCAAAATCCAGACAGAGTGGAGCCTGAGCAGAGGGTGGGCTCCGTATGCAAAGAGGCGGAGGGGCCAAGTAAACCCATGCCCCCTTGCTACCTGCGAAAAAGTGCCCGCCCTGTTTTACAATACTGGCAAATCGGTGATTGGCTGGCAGGAGAATTCCCACGCTCTGATAAGCTGTCCAGGTGAGTGTATGAGAGCCTGAGCACTTAAGAGGGCCTGCAGCCAATGGGGAGCATAGATTCCAAGGAGATTCCAAGCACCACACTAACAGCGCCGAAGTAACAGATGTCCAGGACTTTTTGTGAGCAACTACCGGTCATTGGAAAGTGCTCTAAAAAGGTGATCTGAAGGAATTTCGTTCCGGAAACAGATTTATTTGTTAGCCCCATCCCTAGTGTGTGTGTTAATCTTGAATGGTGTAACTGTGTGTCTGTCTTTTATAAGAAATAAATTACCATTTATTTTGCTCAATCAAATGATCCCAGTTATAAAAAGGTGTTGTAGAACCTGATCTGATGAACAAAGGAACATAGGGCACAACGGGTTTAGCAAATGAAACTCATTTATTGAGCCAACACACAATGTGTTGGCTCAATAAATGAGTTTGATTTGTTAAACCCGTTGTGCCCTATGTTCCTTTGTTCATCTGTTGAGGACTGATTGCAGGCTTTCGTGCAAACACTGGAGCACCGGTAACTGTATCATTATTTTTCTTTTTGAGGTGTGCAGCATTTCTATTATATTGTCTTATATTGTAGAACCTGATCTCCCATGACAGACATACCACCATCACCAACTAAAAAGTGTTTAACCGCAGACAAACCTATATTATGATCAATACAGGTGTAAAGTGACTGAACGTCACAAGAGGCTCACAAATATGAAGGTCGCCACTTGATCTGAGCGATGGACTCAATGACATGCAAACTGTCCCGAATAAGTGTCCGCAAAGATGTAACAAGGGTCTGTAGAAAATAAACTACATACTGGGACAAGTTTGATGTCATCGAGTCCGTCCCAGAAACAATTGGTCTGCCTGGGGGATTAATAAAGGATTTGTGCACCTTGGGTAAATGATAAAAAATAGTGCAATAAATAGAAACTTATATTCTATATCAGTGATTATGCTTTAAGATTGGGCTTCTTTCAATACAGATTGCAGATCTGCCTGGGATCAGATTTAATTTTAATATAAGACATTGCATCTGACAGGAGGCGGACTGCTTCACTAATATAGACCACTCCGCTTTGAAAAACAATCCCTCCTCCCTTGTCAGCCTGTCGTATAACAATGTCTTCTTTTTTCTGCAATTCCCTCTTTGCTAATTCTTCCCCACAAGAAATATTTCTCTGAAAGGGCTTACTAAACTGCTCTTTACATAATTGTTGAAAATCATGATTAACGAAAGTGTAAAAGGTATCAATATAATTTCCCTTATGTTGATTCGGGAAAAAGAGAGACTGGGCTCTAAAGGGAGATTGGACAATAGGGCGATCTTCACCACTAGCCAATGTGACAGGAACTTTATCAGTACAAGAGTCCATCAGGTGTTGAGTGGACAAATATTCATGATTCTGACCATAAAGCAGCCAAATCTTCTAAATGAGTATGTTCTCTAACATCAAAAATAGGCTTACTTTTATTTCCGTCATTTTTAAAAAGCAAAAACCTCTTTAGTCTCAGTTTTCGAATAGAACGGTTTAAATCAACAAACAATTCAAATGAATCTGAATTCATATTAGGGCAAAAGGACAGACATCTATTTAACAAATTAATTTGGCCAGGGGGGAGTATATGAGAGGAAAGATTGAAAATGCAGATAGGTTCAGGCACAATCCATCGCCTCAATCTTGCTGCTTTCTTTTATTGTACAGTATTTCTATCCCTGCCCTATTTCCTCTTCCACATGTTCTCCCCCTCTTTAAGTCGATGGGGGGAGTGGAGCAGGACAGGCTTGATTACAAATGTGGAACCCAAGGTTGTTCCTTCAGTGATTGGCCTTTTAAGACCTTCTCTAACAAAAGATGATCATCACCATCCTTATGTGAATCCATTTTCCGAACTTGTTTGGGTCCTAGTCGTTCAGGAGAATGGGAACCCTGTTCTAACTGTTTGCAGCGCGAGGCACTCCTAGAACAAGCACCATCATGCTCCAGAGAAACGATTCTCCAAAGTAATCCTGGATGTAGTTTCATCTTGCCTAGATGGAACTGGCCCAACACGCCCAGGTGTGTTCTTACCATATCCCCTAGATTTATTATTTTTGGAACCAGATGTACCCTTGGAATTACTGGGTCTAAATGGTCTCCAGGAGTCCACCCTATTGGTGGAATAATCCTCCTTATCTCTATTCATCATACCATCTTTCCTGCCCGCCAGTACAATTTCAAATTCTACTACCCTGGCATGCGTGGTGTCATCAAATGAGGAGAACCCCTCTATATCCTTAAAATCTTATAAAAATGTCTGAATGGTTTCTATTTCAACCTCAATCTCTTCAAGTTCTCCTTCCCTATATTTAATCAGTAATCTCATTAGAGAATTAGAGCAATTGGTTAAAATATAATTGCATTTACCTGTGAATGATTCACTGGTGAGGAAAGTAGTTTTTTTTTTTAAATCCAGATAGTTTTGCAATGAGACACTGTCCCACCAGTCTCTCATTTCATCCTTGGATAGTTTTTCTAGTTGGAAAAAATGATCCTTCATGAGAGTACTTTTATCAGTGGTCACTATTTTGTCTGTGCTAAGACGTCCTGCCATAGCACTCCGTCCAGGGATCCGATCGCTACACAATGTAAGCATGTGGGCCGCGCAACACAATGTAAGCATGTGGGCCGCACTACACGGCCCTTCTGTATGAGATTTCTCGAGCACAGGAGAAACATAGTGAACGGTATTACTAGTCACTGTGTCAAAACATTTTCTCCAGTGCCATGACAAAAAAAATGATGGTCTCAAAATTATGGGACTTGATGTCATTTCACCCTCCCTATCAGCAGGCGACAGATTTAAAACTCTTTCCCGTAGAGAAACCTACTGGATATTCAAGCTTCTTAACTTGGTTCCAGGGGGTATCAATGAAATCCTGGATACAAGCACTATCGTGTAGTATCCTGGTTTTCTGCAGTCTGTTTGGCCAGTAGTGATATTAGTTTGTTTAACATGCCCCCGGTGTAGTCTTTGCTTAGTATCATATTTTATAATTACACCTATTTAGGCGTCGAATTTTGATTTTTATCCTCTAAAATTTTAATCATTCCGTCTTTTAATTTTTTTCTCAAAAACGTCAGTGTTGGTGTATTTATTTAGTATACACACATCCATATTTATGCACTTTATATAGGTTGTTCACTCATCACATGTGTTTTCAATAGAATATTTGCATTCATTTTGATAAAAGGCACATATGTATACACATATCTATGTATTTTTTATTATATAATTTATGACTGTACTTTATTTTAAAGTTTAAGTTCACTTTGTTGCACAGTAATTTGTAGTTTACAGTCCACCTATTAGATTTCTCATAAGGGCTATAAATATTCCTCTAGCGCCCCTCACCCCGGCATATCCCCATATGAAGTTGGTGTATTAGCCAACGAAATGACGTTGGGTGTGCCATGTTGTTTGTTGGTGTAGTAACTAAGAAACAAAGACAAAAAAGACAAAAAAGCGCAAAACCCATAGAGTAGTATAGTCAATTTATGGAAAAATTAAAAACGGTTATAAACACTCACAAAAGAATAAATAGATACAGGCACTTCGGTACTTTGAATGACTGCTGGAACAGAAGTAATCCACTTGTCTGTTGGCTGGGGTGCTCAGTGACTCTTCCTCTCTCCTTCACTCGATCGGCGGCGTGTATCCGCTTCCGCGTCAGGTGACTCGTGACGTCAGCGCGTGTGTCGTCAATCGAGGGTTGGACTTTGGGCAGCCACTTGCTCCCCCTCCAAACTCGGCGTACGGGAGTTCTATCTGTTACGCGTACTCAGTAATTCAGTACTCTCGGCAAAACACCAGCAACCTTAGCAATGTCAGCCCTACGCGTTTCAAGGACCTTGTCCTCTTCGTCAGGGGCGCTTTCATTGCTTGGTTGCTATTGATCATTGTGACAGGGTAAACAAAAGCCACCAGTTATACTGCACCGACACACTTTATTCGAGCAAATACCCAGTATGTACCTGGCAGATACCTGGAATGCGCCGCTCCTCACCTCTGACAAGCCCCGTTGCGTTTGCCTTCCCAGCCTGGGTTCATGCCTGGCTGACGGGCGGCTGATCTGTTAAATGATAATGATTAGGATTTAATAGGCTGCAATGCTTCGCGTGTCTACCAGATGGCATAAATTCATGAATTGTAATGCAGTATATATATATATACTGTGCAGTATTGCAGCCAGCGGGAATAAAATGCTTCAATCCCTGCCTGGAAAATACCTCAATGCACTCGGGCAGAAAACAGTCACAAACCTCAATACACCCGGGTATACCCGAATTCGTGGGACTAGCCGAGCTCGAATAAAGTGTGTCGCCAGTGTATGCCTGGAAAACCTATGTCTAGTCTGCAGTGCAGCACTGACTAGGTTAACTTCAGCTGGGAACCTCAGGACAATTAGTTGGATCCCAGCTGCCTAATCAAGGTGTGTTAAAACCCAGGCTGTAAACACATGGAGGCTGTCGGTTGAGGAGAGACGAGTAAGCTGCTGAGAGATTTCCTGATACAAGGTCTGATTAGAAAAGTAGATGAATTGTGAACTGTCTGTCGCCTGCATGGAAAAGGGCAACTGCCATATACACGGTCTGCTAAAGAGAAACTGTTTTTGTCTGTCTGCTGAAGAAAAGCCATTTACCTTTTGTTGCTGATGAAGCAATTTTTGTTTTGTGTGCTGTATATTTTGCAAGGCTAAATAAAACAGCCTTGTCAAGAAACCCGCGTGTGTAGTTGCATGTACTCTGCAACATACGGTGTCAAGAAGTGAGATTTGATTTTTTTCAAAAGGCTCCTGCAGTTAAAGGGCCACACACACACACACACACACACACACACACACACAAGAATGGAAGAAATGTTGAAAGCGTTTCTGAGCGAGCAGGCCCGGCTGCAAGCGGAGAGAGATGAAAGACTACAAACAGCACAGGATGAACGGATTGCCAAGCTGTTGACCCAATTCCAGGGGTCTGCCAGTCCAGAACTTGCAAGCAAACCCCCGGTACTCCTGAGGAAAATGGCTCCGGACGAGGATCCAGAGGCTTTTTTACTGATTTTTGAAAGAGTTGCCGAAGCTCAGGGCTGGGCTACAGATCGCTAGGCAACTGCTTTGGCCCCGCTCCTCATAGGAGAAGCCCAGGCCTCATATCAGGGTCTCCCAGCAGATCAGGCCATGGACTACCGACAAGTAAAAGCCGCCATACTGGATCGCTTAGGTCTGACCCCAGAGACCTACCGGCAGCAGTTCCGGAACATGAAGTACACCGCTAAGATGAGACCCCGGGTCCTCGCTCAGCGATTATTGGACTTATGGACGCGCTGGATGCAACCCGAGGAGTGCACTAAGGAGGCAATTCTTGAGCAGGTGGTTTTGGAACAATTTCTACAAATAATACCCCCTTCCGCACGCTCGTGGGTAAAACGCCACGCTGCTGAAACCCTAGCTTTGGCGGTCCGACTCGTGGAGAACTTCCTTGGGGCTGAGCAGCAGGCGAGTGTCCTGGACCTGACTCCACCGGTACTTGCGGACGCCCAAAGAGGGAGGTCGGATCAATGGGGAACCTACGGCCCGTCACGGAACCGCCAAGTCCATTGGAAGGAGCAGTCGTTCCAGCAAGGACGGAGTCCAAATGCTGGTCCCCGTAGAGACCCTCATCTCTTTCCGGATGTCGGCTCGTCGCAAAGTGAGAGGAACTTCCGAGGACGTTGCCCACAGGACCCACCAGATGCCTGGTCTCCAGTAAACGGTCCAGCGGAGCGCTATCCACAGCCCCCTCCTGTGAGGGAACCCTCTCCATGTTTAGCCTGCAGAGAACAAGGCCACAGGTATGTGGACTGTCCACTGATGGATTGTTCATTCAGCAGAACCGTCGCCTCGGCTTTTACTAAGGAAAATTACAAGCCCTGGCTACTTCCAGCCCTGATTGGGGGAAAAAACGTCCAGGCCCTTGTAGATTTGGGCTCTGGGAAAACTCTGGTCCTCCAGGAACTGTTACCATCCAACGTGTGTTCTTTTGACTCCCCATGGAGCATAGAATGTATACACGGCGATGTAAAACGCTATCCGACGGCCAAAACCTAGCTACAGGTAAAAGGTCAGGAGGCTTACCTCGAAGTAGGAGTCGCTCCTTGGCTCCCTGCCCCCGTTGTGCTCGGTCGGGACTGGCCTTTCTTTTCGGACCTAATGGCCCCAGTCTTTCACGAGGAGCCTCCTTCTAGGGCTCAGGAGAACCCTGGCAAACTGTTCCCCTTCTCGGCAGACCTTTTTCCCAGTAGACACCGGGTTCAAAAGACTCGGAAGCAAAGACGTTTGGACAAACAGGACTGGTTGCAGAAATCTGGGTCTCAAGGTGACCATTCTAGTAGTCAGAGGTCACAAGTGATGGCTGGGGATGGCCAAAGGGAGGGGGTATGGGCCCTGGAGATTTACCAGACCTGTACCTCCCTGACTTTCGCCAGAAACAAAGGGAAGACCCAGTCCTTGCTAGACAGTATGACAAGGTGGTGAAAATTGATGAACAGATTTTAGATGCACAAGGGGTGATAGTATTCCCCCATTTTGAGCTATCAAAGATATCCTATATAGGGTGAATAGGCAGACACAAACAGGGGAGGTCACCAGACAGATATTGGTTCCCAAGGCGTTTGTTAAATCTGTGTTCACTATAGCCCATACTGTCCCTTGGGGTGGTCACCTGGGCAGGGATAAAACATTGGACCGTATTTCATCCCGATTCTATTGGCCAGGGATGCATAGTGATATTGCTAAGCTATGTGCAGCATGTACGGAGTGCCAGTTAACTAGTCCAAAAGGACAAAAACCAGCCCCTTTGGTTCCTCTACCCTTGGTGTCAGTTCCCTTTGAGAGGATTGGGGCAGACTTGGTAGGACCTCTAGAACCTTCTGCGAAAGGACACAGGTTTATCCTTGTCAAAGTTGATTATGCGACAAGATCCCCTGAGAACAGCAACGGCGAAGCAAGTAGCCAACAGGTTGTTGGAACTGTTCTCACGGGTTGGACTTCCCCAGGTTATGTTGACAGACCAAGGTACAAATTTCATGGCTAAACTGATGCAGGATGTCTTAAAGTTACTGGAGGTCAAGTCTGTTTGGACATCAGTCTACCATCCACAGACTGATGGATTGGTGGAAAGATTTAACTGAACTCTAAAAGGGATGCGGAGGAAATTTGTAGATTCAGAGAAGAGAGCCTGGGATGAACTTCTCCCTTTTCTGCTGTTTGCAGTGCGGGAAGTCCCCCAGGCCTCCACGGGATTCTCTCCATTTGAATTGCTCTATGGCCGCCAACCCCGGGGTATCCTAGACCTCCTAAAGGAGTCCTGGGAGGAACAGCGGTCCCCTTCTAAGAATACCCTGCAATATGTACTAAACCTTAGGAAGCGCCTAGATGTGGTCGGCCATTTTGCCAGGGAGAATCTTAGATCAGCCCAGGACAATCAGGAGAGACATTACAATCAGAATGCTCGCATGAGAGTGTTTCACCCAGGAGATCAGGTGATGTTATTGTTACCCAGTTGCGAGAGTAAACTCCTGGCCAAATGGCAGGGCCCATTCGAAGTACTCCGCCGTACGGGTGATGTGGATTACGAGATCGCTCAACCAGGGTCCAGGAAGGGTAAACAAATTTACCATGTGAACTTGTCAAAACCCTGGAAGATGCAGCGGTCTCTATTCATCCACCCGGTGGAGAAAACGGACTTGGGTCCTCAGCCTCCATGGGAGAACATCGTGAGTGACGATAAAATCCCAATGGGTAAACAGTTGTCCTCTGAACAAAAAGGGGACTTGTTAGCAATAATTACTCAATACCAGGATGTTTTTTCTGACATACCAGGACAAACTAACTTAATTTCCCATGCAATCGAGACAGCACCTGGGGTAAAAGTACGTTCCCGTCCTTATAGGTTGCCTGAAAGTCGTAGGGCTCTGGTAGAGAAGGAGGTACAAGAAATGTTACACTTAGGAGTGATTGAGGAATCATGCAGTGAGTGGTGTAGTCCACTAATTATGGTCCCTAAACCCGATGGGAAGGTAAGATTTTGTGTGGACCTCCGAAAGGTCAATGCGGTATCCACGTTTGACGCATATCCGATGCCAAGGGTGGACGAATTAATTGACGCCCTTGGTAACGCGGAATATATATCCATGTTGGACTTGACAAAAGGATACTGGCAAATACCCTTAGAGGAAAAGTCCAAATGCAAAACAGCCTTTGCCACTCCCATGGGTTTATACCAGTTTGTGACAATGCCATTTGGACTGCATGGAGCCCCAGCCACATTTCAGAGACTCATGGATAAGGTACTGAGGCCCCATAGGACTTATGCCGCAGCCTACCTAGATGACATTGTCATTTATAGTAAACACTGGCGGGCCCATCTACATAGGCTGAAAGCAGTCCTCAAATCTCTAAGAGAGGCAGGGCTCACAGCCAACCCTAAGAAATGTGCCTTGGGTAAAGTGGAAACCAAATACTTAGGGTATGCAGTGGGGGATGGAAAAGTAAGGCCACTAGCCGACAAGGTAGCTGCCCTGAAAGATGTTCCGACCCGCCAAACAAAAATGCAGGTACGCTCTCTGCTGGGTTTAGCAGGGTACTACCGGCGGTTCATCCCCAACAATTCGGAAGTGGCAGCCCCTTTAACGGACCTCACAAAAAAGTGTGCCCCTACACAAGTGGTGTGGTCAAGGGATTGTCAGAGAGCCTTTGAGGACATAAAAAGGTGTCTATCAGAGGGTCCCATCCTTAGAAGCCAAGACTTCAACAGCCCTTTTAAAGTGCAAACAGATGCATCAGAGATAGGGCTAGGGGCAGTGTTGTCATAACAGTTTGAGGGAGTTGAACATCCTATCCTTTTTCTGAGTAGGAAATTATTCCCAAGGGAAAAAAACTACTCAGTGATTGAGAAAGAGTGCCTCGCAGTAAAGTGGGCAATCGAGGCTTTGAGGCATTACCTGGCAGGAGTCCATTTTACTTTGGTAACGGATCATGCTCCACTAAAGTGGTTAAATAGCATGAAGGATTCCAATTCTAGATTGACTAGGTGGTATATGGCCCTCCAACCCTTCTCATTTGAGATTCAGCATAGGCCGGGAAAAGAGAACGCAAATGCTGACTTTTCTAGAGAAGGGGTGGATGGTCGGGCTTCAGCCGTGCGTAGCCCCAGCCACACACTAACAGGGAAGGAATGTGACAGGGTAAACAAAAGCCACCAGTTATATGCCTGGAAAACCTATGTCTAGTCTGCAGTGCAGCACTGACTAGGTTAACTTCAGCTGGGAACCTCAGGACAATTAGTTGGATCTCAGCTGCCTAATCAAGGTGTGTTAAAACCCAGGCTGTAAACACATGGAGGCTGTCGGTTGAGGAGAGAGGAGTAAGCTGCTGAGAGATTTCCTGATACAAGGTCTGATTAGAAAAGTAGATGAATTGTGAACTGTCTGTCCCCTGCATGAAAAAGGGCAACTGCCATACACTGGCGACACACTTTATTCGAGCTCGGCTAGTCCCACGAATTCGGGTATACCCGGGTGTATTGAGGTTTGTGACTGTTTTCTGCCCGAGTACATTGGGTTATTTTCAAGGCAGGGATTGAAGCATTTTATTCCCGCTGGCTGCAATACTGCACAGTATATATATATATACTGCATTACAATTCATGAATTTATGCCATCTGGTAGACACACGAAGCATTGCAGCCTATTAAATCCTAATCATTATCATTTAACAGATCAGCCGCCCATCAGCCAGGCATGAACCCAGGCTGGGAAGGCAAATGCAACGGGGCTTGTCAGAGGTGAGGAGCGGCGCATTCCAGGTATCTGCCAGGTACATACCGGGTATTTGCTCGAATAAAGTGTGTCGGTGCAGTATACACTGTCTGCTAAAGAGAAACTGTTTTTGTGTTTCTGCTGAAGAAAAGCCATTTTCCTTTTGTTGCTGATGAAGCAATTTTTGTTTTGCGTGCTGTATATTTTGCAAGGCTAAATAAAACAGCGTTGTCAAGAAACCCACGTGTGTAGTTGCATGTACTCTGCAACAATCATATATATATATATATATATATATATATATATATATATATATATATGAATAACAATTAAGTACCTTCTATGGATAAATAATATTAATTCCCTCCTAGTGGTTGTTTACAGTAACCACATAAGGAGTCTAATCTAATGATTAGCTATAGAACCAGTTATTAAAAACTGTGAATATTTATTGAAGGACATTGAAAATACTGTTAAAAAATGGTTAATATAAATTCAATAATTAAACTGCCATACATTTTATATTAAACATATTAAAATCTTTGTGGATACTAAAAATAGCTACTATCACAACAAGAGTAAAACACATAAGCATACACGTGATTATTATTATCATAACACATTGAACAATCATAATAAAAACAACATTAATATCTGATTAATATAGGGAAAGATAATAAAGGTTTGTTAAAATCCTTATTCATAAAATTGATTCATAAAAATGCAGCTAAGTCAATTTCTTCGTTTAACCCATTAGGGGACATAGTGTTAAGCTGGTGTATCCAGTATGTTTCACGTTGTCTAAGTCTTAGTACATGGTCCCCTCCATAATCATTAGGTTTAATGTATTCTTGTAAGGATTATGGAGACACGCCGTTCACGGCGTGTCTCCCACTTACCTGCTGCCTCGCCTGACATCCTCGTGGCTCGCAGGGACGCCGGAGAGAGGCGCGCGAGTTCCTGCACAGTGCGCGCGCGCGCACGTTCTTCTTTCTCTTCTGCCCTCGGATCAGGGCGTGGGGCTGCTATTGAATGCAGCCAGATTGCTGCCCTTTATGCCTCATCTCCTGGGACTCATAAGGGACCTATCCCTGCTGCAGCTGGCTCCTTCTACAAACCCCTTTATGGCTGCAATCCTATTGGACCCTCACTCCTTTATATACCTGCCAAAATCACTGGTTCTTTGGCTGAGCATAGTTCCAGTTGTCTTTACCATTCTCTGCCTCCCTAGTTCTATTTTTACAGACCTCCTCGTGTACCAAACCGGCTTCCGCTACGTCTTCCTGTACCTCTGGCATCCCGAACTCGGCACACGGCTACTCGACTCTCCGCATCTCTGGCATCCCGATCCTGGCTTACGGTAAACGACACCGTCCCTCTCTCTAACCCTGGATTTGTCAAACGGCACTCTCTACCAACCGTACCTCTCCTGCCCCGATCCGGAATCCCCGACCAATCTACTTTCAAGACGTGCCCTCGTGGCTGTGGGTGGTGTTCCTACCTTCCCACCTCAGCACAGTGGTCCCGTCTCGTTTGTGGTGAGCACATCCTAACAATTCTATCCCTGTAACTTTTAAATTAGTGGGGTCTTTGTTATGTTTACAACTAAAGTGTCTAGGGACTCCATGGGTCATTAATACCTTCAAGATGTTGCCTCTATGTTCTAAAAAGCGCTGTTTAAGGCTTCTTTTGGTTCTTCCTATATATTGTAGGCCGCATATACACTCCAATAAATAAACTACAAATGATGTTTTACAGTTGATCAAATCTTTAATAGGGTATGTATTAGAGGAATGCTTAGATTTAAATGAGGTGGCTCCATTGGTTATATGTTTACATGTGATACACCTACCACCACATTGATAGTTGCCTACAAATTTGGTAGGTATAGGAGTAACATTTTGTGTAATCTTAACCTTTCTAAATTTAGATGGTGCTAACAAATTTTTGAAAGTCGGAGCTCTTCTATAAATTACCCTAGGTCTATCTGGGATTATAGGTCCTAAAATGGCATCACATTTCAATCCATCCCAATGTTTACTCATTATATTTATTTGTTTCGATGCTCCGTTAAATTTAGTAATAATACATCCTGATTTTCCCTAGTGTTTATAGTTTTGTCTTTCTTTTTTAGTTTAAGTGATCTCTCCATATGAAATGCTTTCTGATATGCTTGCTTAATATTTTTCTCATTGTGACCTTTGTTCAACAATTTAGTTTTTAGTAATGCTGATTGTCTAATGAAATCTTCCTTTCTATTACAGTTCCACCTAATCCTTAAAAATTGGCTATAAGCGGTATTAGCAACCCATTTAGGATGATGGTTGCTTGCTGCATCTAAGAATTTGTTGCTGTCCACCTTTTTATAAGGGGTTGTTGTAATAATCTCATTATTAATATTGCTCAATAAAACTAAATCTAAAAACACTATATCGGTGGAACTACATTCATGTGTAAACCTCAGGTTAAAACAGTTAAAATTCATATAATCTATAAACCGTTTTAGTTCTAAAACACTTCCTTTCCATATAATTAGGATATCATCAATAAAACTTTAAAAAGTACTATGTTGGCCATATGGGGATTATTATTCCAAATGTGAAGTTCCTTCCAATATCCCATCATTAGATTTGCATAACTCGGAGCGAAGGATGTCCCCATGGCTGTTCCTTTTTTTGGAGATAAAATTAATCTTGAAATTTAAAATAGTTCCTAGTTAATATAAATTGTGCACTATCTAAGATAAACTCACGTTGTAAAATTGACAGAGAGACATCCTTCGTTAAAAAATGCTCTATAGCTAATAATCCTTCATTGTGTAATATATTTGTATACAATGATTCCACATCACATGTGGCCCATATGTAATCTTTTTGCCATTGAACATCCTATAATAAATTAAGTACATGGGTGGTGTCTTTAATATAAGAGGGGAGCAGAACTACATATTCCTTTAGAAATGAATCCACATATTGTGAAAGATGTGACGTAAGGCTATCTATATCAGCCACAATCGGCCTACCAGGAGGTTTTGTAAGAGTTTTATGTATTTTGGGCAGATGGTACACAAAGGGAATTTTGGTTTGTGTTATTGATAGATAACCATACTCTTTTTATTGAGTATACTCACTGTAAATGCTTCTTTAAGCATTACATCCAGGTCTATTTTAAAATCTAGCGCAGGATCCTTTTTTAATAGTTGGTAAGTAGTATTGTCATTAATCAAACATAGGCCTTCTTCGACATAGTCTTCCCTATTTTGCACTACTGTACCCCCCCCCCAGTTGTCCGCCTGTTTGATCACTATATTAGTGTCATTTTTCAGTTCTTCTATAGCTTTAGTTTCCCATCTATATAGGTTATTATTCATAGCCTTGATATGAAAATCTTGTTCACACATTAATTTAAAATCCCTATAGACCAAAGCAAAGTATGTGTCTAAGAATGTCCCCTTAGACTGAAAAGGGTTAAAAATAGATTTGGGTCTAAAACCAGTGTGTTTGAATCCTAACTCTATATTATTAATATCAGCCATAGAGGATATATCTGGTGAAGTATCATGAATAGTGAATTCCGCTAAATCTAATAGAGACTGATCTATAACATCATTCATAGAGTTCAAAACTTCCATATTTGTACCTTCTTCATTGTTGTGAATTAGATTCTGTATTTTAGAATAATGACGTTTTAATGTCATCTTTCTAATAAATTTCTTCAAATCGTGTACTAAGACTTAGACAACGTGAAACATACTGGATACACCAGCTTAACACTATGTCCCCTAATGGGTTAAACGAAGAAATTGACTTAGCTGCATTTTTATGAATCAATTTTATGAATAAGAATTTTAACAAACCTTTATTATCTTTCCCTATATTAATCAGATATTAATGTTGTTTTTATTATGATTGTTCAATGTGTTATGATAATAATAATCACGTGTACGCTTATGTGTTTTACTCTTGTTGTGATAGTAGCTATTTTTAGTATCCACAAAGATTTTAATATGTTTACTATAAAATTTATGGCAGTTTAATTATTGAATTTATATTAACCATTTTTTAACAGTATTTTCAATGTCCTTCAATAAATATTAACAGTTTTTAATAACTGGTTCTATAGCTAATCATTAGATTAGACTCCTTATGTGGATACTGTAAACAACCACAAGAAGGGAATTAATATTATTTATCCATAGAAGGTACTTAATTGTTACCCCTATATATATGATCAATAGCAACCAAGCAATGAAAGCGCCCCTGACAAAGAGGACAAGGTCCTTGAAACGCGTAGGGCTGACATTGTTAAGGTTGCTGGTGTTTTGCCGAGAGTACTGAATTACTGAGAATACGCGTAACAGATAGAACTCCCGTACGCCGAGTTTGGAGGGGGAGCAAGTGGCTGCCCAAAGTCCAACCCCCGATTGACGACACACGCACTGAGGTCACGAGTCACCTGACGCGGAAGCGGATACACGCCGCCGATCGAGTGAAGGAGAGAGGAAGAGTCACTGAGCACCCCAACCAACAGAAAAGTGGATTACTTCTGTTCCAGCGGTCATTCAAAGTACCGAAGTGCCTGTATCTACTTATTCTTTTGTGAGTGTTTATAACCGTTTTTAATTTTTCCATAAATTGACTATACTACGCTATGGGTTTTGTGCTTTTTTCTCTTTTTTGTCTTTGTTTCTTAGTTTCTACCGGTCCTGAGGTTAGTTCCGGTTGCAAAGAAGCAGCATACCCATCTCAACTGACATTGGACTCTGTATCTGGGAACACTTGATGTGACTATATATTATTTATTTATTTTATCAATTTAACCCCTTAAGTGCATGTTCCTAATTGTCATTGTGTAACCTTTCCTTTTTAATTATCTATTGTTCACTAAGTAGGAGCGCCAGCTGACACACCTATTATTAGAGGGTTTTATGCCCATCTACTTTTATCTGTGTCAGCCTATTCTTTATTCTGTTGGTGTAGTAGCTGTGAGGATTCCCTGAGGTCAGCACCGGTGTAGTCCTGGTACACAGAGAGGTTGCGTGCTGTTTACCAGCATATGAAAAAGCTGTGGTGGAGTGTCCCCCATCCTGATTGTGGTAGCTGGATTTGCCTTCATCTGTGGACTCCACACTTTCTGCTCTGGAGGTCTAGACGTGACACTCTGGTGGTTGGTACACTGCCACTGTTCTAGCCCACGGAGCCGTGTGGGATCACCCCGGCGGAGGAACGCTGGCTCCGACTCCATTGCTTTTCATGAGGTACTCCCTTTTGTGATTGCCCACTACAGACTGTCTCTCAGCGTACATTTAGCCCTAGCTGATGGGTGCGCAGTCCAGCGTTTCCCCCCGAGACAGCATATGTGAGGCTTGACCTGTCAGGAGCTCAGTGTACCATTTTCATCTGGATTAACTGTTCATGTGGGCTAAAATTGTAGTAAACTACTGGTTACCTACCGTTCACCGTATCTTAGGAGGACACTTCAGGACAAACACACGCAAAATAGACAGTTAATCCTCCAGGTTATTAATCCTCAAACGCTATTAATCCTCAAGGTTATTCCTCAATTACAATTGGATACAGCATCCACCAACTTCCTTTAATTATATTTCAATCGAGTTTTCCATATATGTTCATGGTCACTGTCTGATTTTATTAAATTGTAATTTTTGAATTGAAACTTCCTTAGTGGCACATCATTCGTGATGGGGCAAAAATGGATTGTGGAGACAGAAATGAAACGGATGTGACGTCAGTGCTGGCAGTTGAGGCCGGGCTGTGTTCTGGCTCAGCCCGACCCCAACACTGACATCACACCCGCTCCATAAATCAGATGCGGCGGCGGCGGCGATAGCCGCCGGTGCCGCTCCTAATGGCCACCGCACCCCCCACACAGCCGTTGATATGCGGCGGCGATAGCCGCCGGCGCCGCTCATAACGGCCGCCGTTCCCCGCCCGCTGCCTACTGCCGTGCCGCGCATGCGCGATGGCGCCAGTGACTCCTGGCTCCTGCTCGGGTAAAGTGGGAAGCGGGGGGGTTTGAGCGCGCCGCAACCCACGCATACGGCGGGCCCGGTGCGGCCGCGTCTCAACCTTCCCCCACCCCTCTCCCCCCCTCTATTCCTCCCCCCACACCCCTCACCGGCATCATGGTGTTCTTCCCTGGGGGGGGCCGTCACACTCACATGGGCCTCCTCGCCGTATGTGCCGTCCTCCCTGCCCTGATCCCCGGCACTGCGGGGCAACACAACCTGTGCCCATCCCTCCTCCTACCACACTGCTCTGCCGCCGTGCTCGCAGGTGCAGGGGGTGATCGGAGGTGAAGGGGGGTGATGTGAGGAGGTGAAGGGGGGTGATGTGAGGAGGTGAAGGGGGGTGATGTGAGGAGGTGAAGGGGGGTGATGTGAGATGCAGGGGGGTGATGTGAGGTGCAGGGGGGGTGATGTGAGGTGGGGGGGGGTGATGTGAGGTGGAGGGGGGTGATGTGAGGTGCAGGGAGGTGATGTGAGGTGCAGGGAGGTGATGTGAGGTGCAGGGAGGTGATGTGAGGTGCAGGGGGGTGATGTAAGGGGCAGGGAGGTGATGTGAGGTGCAGGGGGGTGATGTAAGGTGCAGGGAGGTGATGTGAGGTGCAGGGGGGTGAAGGGGGGTGATGTGAGGTGCAGGGGGGTGATGTGAGGTGCAGGGAGATGATGTAAGGTGCAGGGAGGTGCAGGGAGATGATGTGAGGTGCAGGGGGTTGATGCGAGGTGCAGGGGGGTGATGCGAGGTGCAGGGGGGTGATGCGAGGTGCAGGGGGGTGATGCGAGGTGCAGGGGGGTGATGCGAGGTGCAGGGGGGTGATGCGAGGTGCAGGGGGGTGATGCGAGGTGCAGGGGGGTGATGCGAGGTGCAGGGGGGTGATGCGAGGTGCAGGGGGGTGATGCGAGGTGCAGGGGGGTGATGCGAGGTGCAGGGGGGTGATGCGAGGTGCAGGGGGGTGATGCGAGGTGCAGGGGGGTGATGCGAGGTGCAGGGGGGTGATGCGAGGTGCAGGGGGGTGATGCGAGGTGCAGGGGGGTGATGCGAGGTGCAGGGGGGTGATGCGAGGTGCAGGGGGTGATGCGAGGTGCAGGGGGGTGATGCGAGGTGCAGGGGGGTGATGCGAGGTGCAGGGGGGTGATGCGAGGTGCAGGGGGGTGATGCGAGGTGCAGGGGGGTGATGCGAGGTGCAGGGGGGTGATGCGAGGTGCAGGAGGGTGATGCGAGGTGCAGGAGGGTGATGCGAGGTGCAGGGGGGTGATGCGAGGTGCAGGGGGGTGATGCGAGGTGCAGGGGGCTGATGCGAGGTGCAGGGGGGTGATGCGAGGTGCAGGGGGGTGATGCGAGGTGCAGGGGGGTGATGCGAGGTGCAGGGGGGTGATGCGAGGTGCAGGGGGGTGATGCGAGGTGCAGGGGGGTGATGCGAGGTGCAGGGGGTGATGCGAGGTGCAGGGGGTGATGCGAGGTGCAGGGGGGTGATGCGAGGTGCAGGGGGTGATGCGAGGTGCAGGGGGGTGATGCGAGGTGCAGGGGCATATGCAAGGTGCAGGATGGGTGCGCATACATCACACACGCACACACACAGTCACACGCACACACACACAGTCACACGCACACACACACAGTCACACGCACGCACACACACACAGTCACGAGGAATTCACGCTTAGTGCAAATAGCTAATACAGGGGATGTGTGCCGAGCACGCACATTCTAAGTCCAAATTTATTTGCGTTTTGTCAAAGAAATTGTATTTTGATTTTTAATTAAAATATCACAAACACAATTTCTGTGACAAAAGTCAAAGAAGTTTCACTTACTATGCGCGTGCACAGCACACACAGCTTTTTTTTTTAGGTAATTAGGATTGTGCACTCATTTCTGTTGATATATATATATATACACACACACACACACACACACACACACAACATTAAGGCGTGCTTGCGCGTTCCTTTTTAAGAATCCATTTGCGGATTCTAAAAAAAAAAAAAAAAAATCTGTTCGGATTATAGTCAGAGGGATTTAAGTGAATCCGGATGATTTTTAAGTATGAAATCCGTGTACGGGATGGATTTTGTCAACATATGTGGAATTTTACAGTTTCGCCCATCCCTAGTTATACAGTATATAGGGCTGTCAACTGGACCCATGTCAGTGTGATTGATTTGACACCACTTTATTTATTTTTTAAAACTTTTTAAGCTTTTAAGATTTATAGCTTTAAAAATGGACAGGATCCCAACAAGAGCTTTTTATTTTTTTGTGCCATTAGTTGGGTGCTGAGAGTCATGTTGCAAACTCGTTGTCAGGATCGCTGCTAGGCTCCGCCCCTCTGACGCATTACGCAACCGTACCTGCGGCGTGCGCAGACCCCAGTCTGCGCGTTCGCGCCAATCTAATAATACACCCGCAGAGGCACGTCTCCGGCATGTCACAACGGCACCTGCCCCCGCTGGCGACGCGCTTGCCCCACGCACGTATTCAGTGTGGCAACTAATCCCAAAACAGGTATCAGATGTCTCACCTGCAGCTCATCTCCCCTCATCCTATCGGCTCGTAGCCCATGTCTGATGTCACTCCACTGCTGCAACCTGATGTTCCAACCTCCTTCATTTACCCTGTCTGTTCCTGTGAAAGTTGCTGAGCATAAACTGATGTTTATGTGTTGTGCTCGCTGCTTCCCGTGTTTTGCCTGTTCTTGTCCCTTGCCTGACCTGTGTTGTGACCCCTGCTTGAATCTGGACCTGTGTCTTTTGTACCCCGGCTTGTTATTGGACCCCCGCTCATTCCTCTCCTCGACCACGGCTATCAACTACTCTTCTCTATCCAACGCCGGACCACGACAAGTACCAAGACATACCCAAACTCTCCTACCCTGACCCGGCTACACGACTGACTCTGCACGCCAGACCTGGACCCGTGGTTGTAGGGCTGCGGTTATTTACATCCCCACCTCAGCCCCGCGGTTTAGTCCAGTTTGTGGTGATCACACGTGACTATATGCTCAGCCCAACAAACATGGAGCCCGCTGGGGTGGGTCGACAACTATATGAATACAACGGAATGTTCAAGCAAGTGGAGGGATCCCTTATGCAAAAAGATCAGTAAATTAACCAGTTAAAGCAGGACCTAGACGATCTGTCTAACAGGGTTAGGCTCCTCTTGACCTCCACTGCCACACCCGCAGCACCTATACCTGTTCCACTCCTGTGACCCCGACTTCTGAACCACGCTTAACTACCCCTAACTGTTATGCTAGTGACCCTTTGGGCTGTCGGGGATTCCTGAATCAATGCTCCATACACTTCGAATTACTACCTGCTCAACGATCGATGGTGGCGTACATTGTTTCCCTATTGACCGACAATGCGCTGGCATGGGCCTCACCTATCTGGGAGCAGCAGCCAGACCGCACGGTGGCCCGCTACACGCTTGAATTCCGCACCATAGCCACTGAGACCGGCTGGAACGAGGCCCTGTCGGCAGTTTTCTGGCAAGGATTGTCCGAGGGCCTCAAAAACGAGTTGGCTTCCCCCGCAGGACTCGAAGATCTTGTGGCCCTATGCATACGCGTGGATCAGCACCTCCAGGAGAGAAGGATGGAGAGGGGTTGGCACCAGCGAGGTACACACTTTCTTTTCTCATCAGGCAGAATCCGTGTCTCCTGTGTCTTCAACCGTGGACGAACCTAAGCAACTAAGAGGTAGCTGCCTATGGAGAAGCGAAATGCAGCGCAGACTTATGCCTATAGTGCGGTAACAGCGGACATTTGGTGGACACTTGCCCATTAAAGTCGGGAAACGCCACAACCCTGTCAGAGTCGGGAGGATCACACTGGGCACCTTGTCTTCACCTCCTCCCCAACTTTCTACCAGGAAATACATTCCTATCACCTTATCTGCTGATATCTTCCGAATCTCTACGCGGGCCTTTTTCGAATCCGAGTCAGGTGGGAACTTCAAATCGATCAGAGGTTCGTGGAAAGGCACCACATACCCTTTATATACAAGGATTGCCCTGTGGGTCTCGAGGCTATAGAAGGTCGGCCGCTGCAATCCACCTTCATTTCCTAACAGACGATACCCATCTCCTTACTGGCTGGTGAAGTTCATTCCGAGAGCATACAACAGAATGCCACCCATATCCCATCTGTGGACGTCATATTGGGGCTTCCGCGACACAACCCGCGAATCGACTGGGCAGAGACCTTGCCTATCCTCTGGAGTCAACAATGTCAGAACATTTGCCTAATCCACTCCAAGGGCTTAGCGGGGTTGTCAGTACCCGAACAGGGTAAAGTACAACTCCCAGAAACCTATAAGGAATTCCGGGATGTCTTCGACAAAGTTCAGGCCGAGGAACTTCCGCCACATCGTTCGTATGACTGCCCTATTGACTTGCTGCCCGGTGCCATTCCGCCCAGAGGATGCTCTTAAGTACTGTCTCCTCCCGAGACCAAGGCCATGATACGGTATATTCAGGAGAACCTTCAGAGGGGTTACATCCGAAAGTCTTCCACACCCACTGGCCCAAGGTTCTTTTTTGTGAAAAAGAAGGATGGGTCACTCAGGCCTTGTATCGACTATCGCGGTCACAAGTTAATAAAAAAAATCATTATCCTCTTCCGCTGATTTCCGAACTGTTCGACAGGCTACAGGGTGCCACCATTTTTACAAAATTGGATCTGCGAGGGGCCTACAACGTGGTAAGAATTTGTCAAGGAGAAGAGTGGAAAATGGCCTTCAATACTCACGTTGGGCATTATGAGTACTTAGTAATGCCCTTTGGCCTCTGCAATGCACCAGCCATCTTTCAAGACATCGTAAACAAAATCTTCAGGGACCTGCTAGACCAACATGTAATCGTGTACCTGGATGACATCTTAATCTTCTACAAATCTATTCAAGTACACCCAGGACATGTGAAACAGGTTCTTCAAAGTCTGCGGGAAAATAATTTCTTTGCCAAACTGAAAAAATGCCAATTTCACCAAACTTCAACTTCCTTCCTCGGGTACATTATTTCCGACACGACTCGCCATGCATCCCACCAAGGTCAAAGCAGTTATGGACTGGCCGTGCCCGTTGTTTCTTAAAGCTGTCCAAAGATTTCTCGGATTTGCGAATAATTATCGGTGATTTATCCGAAACTTCTCTTTAGTGGCGGCTCCGATTACGGCTTTAACCCAAAAAGGAGCCGACCCAGCGCATTGCACTCCCAAAGCTACCAGAGCTTTTACAAAACTTAACAAGCCTTTGCTTCTGCACCTATCTTGGTACACCCAGACCCAGGGTTGCCCTTCACGCTTGCAGTGGATGCCTCCGACGTAGGAGCTGGAGCGATACTTTCGCAGAGAAAAAAACCCTTAGGCCAGACTACATCTTTGTGCCTTCTTTAAAAAAAAATTTAAAAAAAATTCTACAGCTGAGAAAAACTATGATGTGGGAAACCGTGAACTTCTCACGATCAAGATGGCCCTGGAGAAATGGAGACATCTTCTCAAAGGTAGAGAGACTCGATGGTCCTTATTTTTCACCCGTTTTAATTTTGTTATATCTTACATTTCTGGGTCTAAAAACATAAAAGCCGGTGCACTCTCCTGACAATTTCTGGTGGAGGACAAATCTGAGGATCATGAGACCTCCAACTTGTATACTATCAACCAACATCTTCGACGCATTACCAGACATCACAAGGGCCCAACTGCACAGAAGAGTAATGGAATGGGGTCACGCATCCAAAGCGGCTGGTGATCCCGGAACAAGGAGAATGATCGACCTTTTGGAGCGAACCTTCTGGTGGCCATGTATGCGCAAAGATATCAAGAATTTAATCTCGACTTGGGCCACATGCGCCCAGAATAAGACGCCTGGCAACAGACCATCGGGGATTCTTCAGCTACTACTGATCCCAGACCGTCCATTGACGTACCTTTTGATGAACTTCATCGTTGAGCTCCCCTGCTCTAAATGGATGGATACCATACTGGTAGTCGTGGACCGTTTTTCAAAACAGGCGCATTTCATTCCACTCAAAGGCTTGCCCAGCGTTCCCAAATTGTCAGAGGTCTTCATTAAAGAGATCTTCAGACTCCATGGTACTCTGCAAATCATAGTCTCTGACAGAGGCTCACAATTCATTTACAGAATCTGAAGGGCATTCTGCCAAAAACTGGACATTTCTTTGCATTTCTCATCTGGGTAACCCACAAACCAATGGTAAAACGGAGCGGAAAAATCAGTCCATGGAACAGTTCATCCGCTGTTTTATTTCTGATGCCCAGGACAATGGGGTGGATCTTCTCCCATGGGCGGAGTTTTCGCATAATCTTCGGAACAAATATACCCAACTATCTCCTTTTCCCCCTAATTATGGATTCCCTTGGCGCTTCCCACATATCACTTCTTAAACCCTTTATACAGGACCCTCAGTCTACCATTCGGGACTTGCATCCATATCCGTTTCTCGTGGAAGGCCATTGGAGGGATTTCGCTCATTAGGAACGCGAGTGGATCCCTCAGAAACAGGTACACACCTCCAGACTGATTCAGGCCTTTCACCACAAATATCCTTTGAAGCCATCTATGGGTCGCCCGAAGGTCTCCCCTGAAGAGGGGGGTACTGTCAGGATCGCTGTTAGGCTAAGGTCCCGCTCCCTCAGTCAGCGCGCCCGCACTACAGACAGGCGGGGTGCTGACAGACACAGACCGCGATATGCGGTCTGTAGGGAGCGGGAGCCGGAGGGGGGCGTGGTTTGAGCGGAGGGACCCGCTACTCCCCCCCCTCCCTCTACGGGCTGCAGGAGGGAGCTGCTGCTGGAAGGTAAGCAACAGCAAAACACACACACACACACACCCTACCTTGCTTCCTGACAGCTCCCGCCCCCACCCCTGCCGCTGATTGGCTCATCAGCGCACCACGTGAAGCGTCACCGCTCGGGATCACAATTTTCTTGCATCCCCTTGCGGCTGACGCGTCACAGCGCGTAGTGAGCCAGCAGCGAGGGGGGACTGGGACCGGCTCGGGACGATTCCCCTGCTTGTGGGGAACGCTCACGCGGCCGCCCGCGCCTCCAGGCGCAGCAGGTCCCAGCCCTTAGGCTCTGCTCCTCTGACGCATTCCGCAACAGTACCTGCGGCATGCACAGACATTAGTCTGCGTGTGTGCGCCAATCTAACAATACACCCGCAGAGGCATGTCACAACAACACATGCCCCATTGGCGACGTGCTCGCCCCACCCCTCTCCTACGCGCGTACACAGTGTGGGAGTTAATCTCAAAACAGGTATCAGCTGTCTCACCTGCAGCCAGTCTCCCCTCCTCCTATCGGCTCGTAGCCCATGTCTGATGTCACTCCACTGCTGCATCCTCTTTGTCTCTTTGACAAAGTCCTATTGGTGGACAAAACGCGTCAGAGTTTTTCTCTGTAGCAGAAGGATTCATGTGAATGCACTCAATAAACAACCTTTTCTTCTCATTGCGTTTGGATACCAGTTTTGTACCCCTACGGCAGCTGTGAACCGCCTGAATCTTTTTCTTTTTCACTGCTGCATCCTGATTGGTTCCCACCTCCTTCATTTACCCTGTCTGTTCCTGTGCAAGTTGTTGAGCATAAACTGATGTTTATGTGCTGTGCTCGCTGCTTCCTGTGCCTTGCCTGACCTGTCTTGTGACCCCTGCTCGTACCTGGACCTGTCTCTTCTGTACTTGTTATTGGACTCCCCGCTCTCTCCTCTAGCACGGCTTTTGGATATCAACTATTCTTCTCACTCCAACCCCGGATCACGGCAAGTACCACGACATACCCTAACTCTCATACCCTGACCTGGCTACACGACCGACTCTGCATTTCGGACCTGGTCCCATGGTAGTAGGGCGGCGGTTATATACATCCCCACCTTAGACCCGCGCTCTAGTCCAGTTTGTGGTGAGCACACGTGACATTCGTATTGTCTATATATAGGATTAAGGTGCTACAGACTGACAAAGCTGTTGACAAAAGAGAAAAATATTGAACAAGAAAAATATGTGATATTTCATTTTAGTTTTCATTTGTACATAACAAATTGTGCCTATACACTTATTTAAAAAAAATTGTACCATTTTCTGCTACTTAATGTGTATACTTTTGTCTTTAATAAATAAGAACTGAAAAATTTGGCACTGTCATTCTGACACATTCTGGGCTTTGAAATTTGGTCTTGGCATTGGAAGAGAAAAAATATTTTGCAGGATTCAAAATAAAATATAGCAGAATGTGCTCCAGGATAGATTAATCTAATTAAGCTGTAAAATAATGTAGGTCACAAAGTGATGTACATTACAGAGACAAAGCCAATGTCATTTTGTTCTAAATGGTGATTAGATAGGGTGACAAGATGTCCCGGTTTAGCCGGGACAGTCCTGTGTTTTTCAGGTATGTTCCGGCTGCTCAACAGTCGTTAAAATGTCCCGTTTTTTTCTGACTGCCCCGGTTTTGACCATTAGAGCAGGGGGCCAGTAAAGAGCAGAGAATGCTGGCAGAGAGGAGAGCAGGAGAGCCCCCTCTCCCCCTCCCATGCTCCACCCTCCAACACAGTGAGTGACAAGTAGGGTGAAGAAAATGGAGATGGAAAAGACACACACAACACACAGAATGGGGGGGGGGAGAGAAACACAGAATGGGGGGGGGGGAGAGGGAGAGACAGACACAGAACGGGGAGAGAGAGACACAGAGAATGGGGGAGAGAGACAGAATAAAATATGAGATATTATGACATTTTTATATAATATAGTGATAACACAATTTTCCCTGGGTAATACATATACCCAATACTGGTGGCTCTAGGGAAAGCATCTGTGTTTCTTCTGTGTCACAGGGTATTGAAAATACTCTTGTTATTTGATATACTGTAAGAGCATGATGTACCCAAAGTGAAGACTAACAGGTGTTCACACCAACAATGAACATTAACATCAATGTGATTCATTCAATGCAGTGGTTGAATTCCATCAGTGTTTGATTAGTATGTTTGTACAAGCATCTTGTCACAAATGCTAACAGTACAGTCAAGACAATAAGAGCAGTCTTCAGTGGAAAACCTGCATTTTTGTTCTATCAACAAGCACACGTAAACTCAAAACTACACTCTTTGCTAGCAATAGCATATTACCAAGGCCGGGTGGGATTATCGCGGGGCTCGGTATGGGCTTCTTACCTTCTCCTTTGGCATCTCTTCCTCAATATCCCATCACCATGGCATCGCAACATCACGTGATGTCCCATTGTCATAGCAACGTGATGCCATTTGACGTTGTGGCACCATGATGATGGAACTCTGCAGAAGGAGACGTCAATGGAGAGGGTAAGAGAGTTACTGAAGCCCCAAGACAGCCCCGGCAATCAGTTTAGTTGTTGGGAGGAAGAGCACCGGGCCTCTATAACTGCGAGGCTTGGTAAACAGGCACTGACGGCACTGGTATCAAGCCAGCCCTACGGTATCTGTGGTTCATTTATCATCCACAAACTTCACACACTAGATATTAAAGTGAGATTCTTAAAGAAGCAATCCAAGCTGGGTTTTTTTCTTCATTTTTTATTTATATATACAGGATTGAAGCTCGGGTTCTCCGGAGCTGAACCCTGTTCATGTCAGCTCTGGGGATCCCCTTCTTCTGGAGTTACTTACCTCCGTAGTGGGTGCTAGTAGCCCCTCCAGGGTTCACATTATGACTGCTTTTCAAAGCTCCCGGGCTGTGATGTCACCTTCCTATTGGCTCATGTGACCAGGGGCTTTAAACAACAGGAAACTGCAGAGCTAAGTTTGTCTGGAAGCAAAGGGTCCCCAGAGCTGAAATGAATGGGGTTGCGCTCCGGAGGCCCCAACTTCATTTGTGTATTAATAAATGGGGGAGAGGGGAATAACTTGGACTGCTCCTTTAAAATGTTGTTATCTGGGAATCAAAGAGGATCTGTCAGTTTTAGGCTTTCGTGTGACAGTTCAGTAAATGTCACATTTTGGGTGGTGGTTGGGGAAAATGACGGTTAATACGCCCCTGAATTTAAGAGCAAATGATAGTAATCTTTGCTATGTGAAAATAGCTGTATAAATAAAAACTTTTCCTTAATCTAAATCATAAAGTTATTATGAAATTCTACAGAGGTTTAAATTATTAAGGATTATTAACCCCTAAAGAAGCTTGATGGAGTGAAACGCGTAGGGTGAGCAGCGCAGACGTTTTTAATATTACCTAGTGGCTGGTGGACTGTCTGGAGGTTTCTGACCCAAATTTGGTTCTCCGGTCACTGGTCATCACAAACTTTCCCTGTGGATGGATGTCGCAACTGGAACACCAGTGAGAGAGGGAGTGCTGTTTCTCTACTGCCCGACCCTGGGTGGTCTCAATGCCTGTACTGTATGCAGTTTGCTTGGGAGTGTTATACTTTTTACTATTTTTAAATTATAAAGCAATCCACACTATTCTGTGTCCTCTCTATTTTCACATGTGGGAATCCCTTCCCTTTGTCCCCCCCACATACTCATCTGGCTCTGACTGAGGTCGTCACGAGAGTGTTTGGAAATACACACACGAGTTTGTTACTCTGAACAACCGCACTGCTAATATCACTCACGGACCATGTGAGTGAATTACCTATTCACTTATTAAATTCACTTGCATACAAAGCTATATTGCACCATATTTCTATCTTTATTTTTTACATATACCTGGATTTATTTGCGCTCCTGATCTTCTGTTCCTGACAGAGGTTTAAATGTAGGAGAAATAATGATCTAAAGAGATTAGTTGCAAGGCCACGCTACAAGTGATATTCCTTTGCAAAATTCATCAATGTGTTATTAAATTGGTTAATTTTAAGACATTTAATTAAACAATGAGACTACAAATGGATTACATTACCTGTTCAAAAAATGGATTTGACAATTTCAGGGCCCAGTGCAGTGTGCGTGCCGGGGCATTTTACCCCCTCCAGAGCCACGCCTTCCATCACGTGATGTCATTAAGTCCTGTGATGCTTGGGACCTCTTGCCCGCTGTCACATCATCAATGCGATGCTTTGTGTATGGAGATGCTGGCTCTTACAAAGGCCCCTGGCTCACCCCCGGCCCAACTTCAGTAATCACAGTTTAAATGTTGTGATTAATTTAACAACTACAACTTTTAAACTGTGATTATGCAAGTTGGTTAAGGGAAGAGCACTGGGCCTCTGTAAGCACAGGGCCAAGTGCAGTCGCACCGTAGCACTGCCATCAAGCCCGTTTTTGTATTTAAAAATGTACAAGCTTTTTGAGAGTTCTGTATGACTGTTCAACAGGAAGCCACAAATCCAAGCCACCCAGAGGATCTGACTGCCATTTTGTTTTGCCTGGAATGAGCATAAACACTGGTAACTACAGTTGTAAGTATCTCAGGAACCAGATACAAACAACACTGCTCAGCTCCGGTGGCACCCTGGCTTGAATGTTTTTTATGTGACCTCAACCCAATCAAGGCTACAAGGGCAAAAATTGTATTTCAGTCCAGTTCCTTTCAACCAGGCAGCTGTGTAAGGCAGGGGGGCGCAAACTTTGTTCCCTGCGCCCCCCTGCTGGTGGTCACCTCACCCCGCGCCCCCCCTTACCGCCGTCGGCTCTGGCGTCATAACGTCACGCCATAGCAACGTGACGTCACGTCACATGACCACGTGGCGTAATTTGACGCCGTGTTGCCATGGCGACGCGTTTGGAGCCAAGGTAAGTAAAGGTTTACAGAGGCCCTGCAGCTCCCCCGGCACTTAATTTAAGTGCTTCGGGAAGCGCGCTGAGTCTCTGTAAACCGCGCGCCCCCCACAGGCACTCGTGCCCCCCCCCCCCCAGTTTGCGCACCGCTGATGTAGGGTATAACCTGGATCACATTTTTTATTCAATTAGACATGTCAAAGATTATTTGAGGGTTAGTGTCTTGATAATATCATGAGATATTATGTATTTTATATTTTGTTCAATCTGGTACAATGAGCTACAGTTTATGTAAGTTTATGGGATTTATGAAAATGAGATTTCAATGGAGGTGTGTTTGGACCAAAACGTGATGTCTCTTTTCTGCGCCAGTGACCTCTCTGGGAGAAGATCCTGACGTACTGCATGGTACATAGTGCATAGGAATTTCTCTTTGTTTTAAGAAACTGTACTGCATTTATTGTAATTGTATGCTCTTGTAATCTTTTTTCTGTTATCTAAGCACTGTATTTTTAGATATATTAAAACATTTAATAAGTGATGCTTTGGGCTCTGAATAAACTATTGCACGCTCTGGAGAGAGTATTTACATTTGACACATTTTTCTATAACAGATGTGTGTGTTAAGTGCATAGTTTTTCTATCATATACAAAGACCTGAGACCCTGACAGATTTATAAATTCTACATATTTTATTTGCATCTCTCAGGTGGTGGCAATGTATAGATATGATTGCAATTGAGTAAGGGGTTAATATTAACTCACTGAAAGTACCTTGCAGAGGTGAAAGGTGAGTTGGCTAGAGTAGCCGTGTGTATTAACCCTAGTTGAATATATAAGTCATGTGCTCACTTGTGTGCTGTTCGTGACAGATGGTATATGGGGACTGAGTAAGGGGAGATATTGTCCATTTGAGGGACCTTTGCGAAGGTGAAAAGTGAGACAGCTTGTGAGCTGTGTATTAACCATTGTCCCACATGCAGGTCACGTGCTCACAGGTGTGCCATTCATGATTGTTTTTAGCAATTCACGAATGTTAAGCCTTGGGTCAGATGCAGTGACAGGTGTCAGTTACTAAACTGATACCCTTTGCCAGAAAAAGGCTACCTAAAGCGATCCTGAGGTTGTAGACCAGTGGTGGTTGGACATAGGAAACACTGTACATATAAATGTGCCATGCAGGGGCGTAGCTATAGTCCGGGCAGCCAGCACTTGTGGGGGTCCCGCTCTCCCCCCCCTGTCGGTAGCCCATCTGTCTCTCTTCAGATAGAGACAAGCTTGGGCGGGTATGAGGGGAGCGGAGGATGCCGGCTGCGGAGTGTGGAGCTGATCACGGAACAGCTGGAGTGAGGCTTTCTTCCTGCTTAACCACTTCCGGGCAGCAGGTGGCGCTGCAGAGCACTCAATAGCTGCTCTTTGCATCTCCTGGTTCCGTGTGTCTGTTGGTAAGTGTGTGTGTGTGTGTGTGTGTGTGTGTGTGTGTGTGTGTGTGTGTGTGTGTGTGTGTGTATGTCTGTATTGGTAAGTGTGTGTCTGTGTTGATAAGTGTGTGTATTTGTAATGCATGTGTGTTTCATGCATGTATATGCTGTATATTTAGTGTTTTTTTGCATGTTGAATATAAATGTGTATTTGTATATGGTATGTGTATAAGGTGTAGTTTTTGTAGTGTGACAGATAGGATGGGGGAGGAAGGAGTAGAGATGATGATAATGAGTGGGGGGGGAGAAATGGAGAGGAGGAAGGGGGGAGAGCAGATGATGGGGAGGGGGAGAGTTGAGGGATGATGAGATGGAGTAGGGGAGCGCAATCTTTTTCTCCTGCGCCACCCTGCTGGCTGTCCCCCTCTCCGTGCCCCCCCACCTCGGCTCTGGGCGTCATGTTGCCATAGCAACGCGTCTCCAGAAGCCGTCTGAACCAAGGTAAATCAAGTTTACAGAGGCCTTGGCAGCTTCCCTGGTATTTAATATAAGTGCCTACGGGAAGAGCGCAGGGCCTCTGTAAAACCTGCGCCCCCGCAAATAATCTTGCGCCCCCCAGCTTGCGCACCCCTGAGATGGAGGATCAAGGAGAGGATGGGAGGGAGGAAAAATGATAGTCAGTATTAATATTAATGGGGCCCTGAAATTTTTTTTGCCCGGGGGCCTGCGAATGTCTTGCTACGCCACTGGTGCCATGTATATTTATAAGAACATGAATTATTTTGATATAGAGCAGGGCTCTTAAACTTCTTCTCTAAAGAGCCAAAATAGAAAATATTTTAGGAGTTGAAGGACCACAGGCTTATTATAATGCAATTTCAGATACATTTAAAAACTTGAAAACTATAATATTTAAACATTTTGCAAGCATGTATAACATCTCCATCATATATTTACATGTGAGTTAGTTTGTCAATTGCCCTTTGCCCCTGCTATTTTCATACTAGTTGTTTGGGCAGCTAAGGCTGCGGCCAGGAAGGGAGATTGTGCTGGAGCACCGTGACGTCATGCGCTCTGCGATTTCTGGCAAGCTATTTGCGTACAGGGGGGGGGGGCGTGGCCATGATGTCACGGAGCTGGTTTGTCCTCATTGAGCGAACCGCTCGCGTGACGCATCAGCAAGCAGCCAAATCAAATGTGGCTGTCTCGCCAGCAAGCACACGCGCACCCTCACCCTGGACAAGTGCATTCAGAGTTATCACTCTGACCGCACTGAGCGCGTGCGTGCGCTTCGCTTCACCTTGGCCACAGCCTAAGGCCCCGTCCATAGTGAATTTGTGTGACGTCATGCTCGCCTGCAGCAGGACAGATTTCTGTCCTGCAGGCAGAGGCGACAGGGAGGCATGTCGGGGGCTGTGGCCGTGATGTCACAGATCTGGTTCATTCTCATTAGGCAAACCACTCACGTGACCCGGCTGTTGTGTGGCAAAGACAAACTATTTTGTCTCGCCACGCATCGGTCGCCTCGCCACTCACATGCGCACTATTCACATGCGCATTAGCCTCCATTGGTTTGTTTTCGGCGCGAGCAACATCGCTTGTGCAGTCTGCTGCACTATGGCCAAGACCTAAGCGTACAAAGGGCCACAACAAGATCCTTCGTGAGTCACCAGTTGAAGAAATCTGTTAGGCTGCGTCCAGGGTCAGCGCTTAGGCGCTGACCCGTGCTGAGGCGCACTGACGCTTCTCAGTGAGCCCCTGGAGCCGCAATGAGAGTGGCTTTAGCATGGGCTCGCGCACGCTTCCGCAAGCGTGCGGAAGCGAAGGTCTTTTTCAAAAGAAAGATTTTCGCGCTCACGGGAGCGCAGGGCCGGTCACGTGAGCGGTTCGCCCAATGAGAGCGAACCAGCTCTGTGACGTCACAGGCCCCCCTGCCCCCCGACATGCCCCCGGACGGCGCGCGGACCAAGGCCAGGGAAATCACCCGCTTTCCCTCAGCCTCCGCACGGCTGCAGTCCTATGGACGCAGCCTTATAGAGTATGTATGTATGTAAGTATACATTATCTTGCATTTCTCTCTAGTTGGGGCTGGGAATTTGTCTTGCACATTCATCCCCTACAATTATAGGACCTACTCAGAATTCTACATGTTTAAGCAGGATCATGATTGGTAGAGCTAAACTGGTTTAACATGTCCAAGCTTGCCACCTCTATAATTCTCCCCATTCTACTTTACCCAGTGAGGACTTTGTCTAGGCTGCACCCTATATCTGTAATTTCCAATCTACCAACTTTAAATTCGCCCCTCTTCTTTACAAATTTAAAGCAACCCTGATAGATTTTTTCTAAAGCTGCGCTTATAGTGCCAGCGACATCAGGCTATAGTCGCTGGAAAAATCAAATTGTGATGACTTCCAGCGATCGCGACCAAGCCGGCGTGTTGCGCTTACTAGAAGCGCAAGCGATGGCGGTAATGCATTTGCTTTGACACCGAATCGCTGTCGCCGGCACTATAGTTGCAGCCTTAGGAATGCATGTAAAGAAAATGGATAAAGGGGCTATCATATATTTACAAAAACTCTCATCAGAACATATCACCAAAATTAAAGCAAGTAATGCATCCACTTGGGTTTGCAAAGTCTGCTCTAAAACATAACAGTTATTAAAGCTTCAATTGCACATATACTGTACTAGAGATGTATAAAATGAAAGAACGCCTTCAAATAACCCCTCCTATTACAATGACAAAAGTCATACAACATACAGAAACTGCTGCCACTAAAAATAGGGGAAATTAAAGCATAATAGGGTAGATCTTCAGAAGGTTGTTCATTTTAACCTAATAACATGACATTCACGAAATAGGGAATCGTCGTTATTTTACTTCTTATGAACAAGTATCCTCAAAGCTAATGAGATACGAGAATATCGTCCATTAGCAAAATAACCATCGTAAGATTATCTGGATAATGGGGATTAACGCAGCATTGAGACGCGTTAAAAAATACACTGCAAATGCGCATTGTTAAAAAGTGTTATAAGCGCACGTTTGTTGTCATGCGTTGGGCATTAGCTTGACCCTAACACCACGTCTATGATCATTTTACAATTTCAAATAAATATACATTACAAACTGAAACACTCAGCCATTTTCAACAGCTTAACAGTAGAGATGGCTGAGCAACTTCTACCTCCTCTGCTGCGACTGGCAGTATTACAAGCCTTAAACTCAATGATGAGGAATTAGAACTCCTTATAGATGGATTAGTAGATAACCACTCTAAATTAATGGCGTCTCTGCTCCAAGACCAGCACTGCTAAAAAGCAGCACATTTGGGGGAACATGCTTAACCACATTAATGCTCTTGGCAATACTGCCGGCACGATTGGGCGGAATGCAAGAGCAAAATTAAAAAAATAAAATATTGGCCGACCACGCAGCCCAGGCAAGGAAGACTGGAAGGGGACCACCTGTCTCCTTGCACCTGAACCGTATGAAGGAGCAAGTCAGCTCAGTCATTGCGCCCTCACAGGTAGTGGGGCTACTCAAACTTGTGGATTCATTGGATGTGGAAGATGCGTGGTAAGTGACACTACAGCAAATATACTGCACCGACACACTTTATTCGAGCAAATACCCAGTATGTACCTGGCAGATACCTGGAATGCGCCGCTCCTCACCTCTGACAAGCCCCGTTGCGTTTGCCTTCCCAGCCTGGGTTCATGCCTGGCTGACGGGCGGCTAATCTGTTAAATGATAATGATTAGGATTTAATAGGCTGCAATGCTTCGCGTGTCTACCAGATGGCATAAATTCATGAATTGTAATGCAGTATATATATATATACTGTGCAGTATTGCAGCCAGCGGGAATAAAATGCTTCAATCCCTGCTTGGAAAATACCTCAATGCACTCGGGCAGAAAACAGTCACAAACCTCAATACACCCGGGTATACCCGAATTCGTGGGACTAGCCGAGCTCGAATAAAGTGTGTCGCCAGTGTATGTAGCACACTTGCTAAATTTGTTGTGATTGCAGAGGGAGGAGATGGAGGGGGTGTAAGGCTAAGGCCCTGCTGCCTCAGACCACGCGCCCGCACTGCAGACAGGCGGCGCGTGGAGAGGCACTTGGGCCTTTTTCCGGTCCAAAGGGACAATTTTTGTGAGCGGGGGGTGGCCAAAACGGGTGGGGGGCGCGACCATGACATGAGGGGGCGGGACCGCCCCTCAGCCGTTCAGCCCCTCAACCATGTAGCCGCTCACACACACAGACAGGCACTCACACACTCAGACACACACATACACAGACAGGCACTCACGCTGCTTTCCCCCCATACTCTCCTCCCCGCAGCCTCCCCTCCTCATTGGCTCACAGCCACACCACGTGACGCGTCGCCGCTTGGGATTACAATTCTCTTGAATCCCCTGGCGGCTGACGCGTCACAGCGTGTAGTGAGCTGTGCAGTGAGGGGGGACTGGGACCGGCTCGGGAGGATTCCCTTGCTGGTGGGGAACGCTCGTGCGGCCGCCCGCGCCGCCGGGCGCAGCGGGTCCCAGCCCTAAGAGAGGGAGGGGTCAGAGTGAGTGAGGAAGAGATGGGGGAAGAGTGAGAGACAGAAGGGGGGGAAGAGAACTATAGGTGTTAAAGGGGAGGGCTCGCAAGGCCACCAACACGGGGGGGGGGGGGGGTTGTCGGGAGGGGGCGATTGAAGCTCTAGTCCTGGGTGGAAGGACCCTGCAGAGCCAAGTATATGAGCTTCCCTCTGATTGTTAAGAGTGGACACCTAGGGAAGTACCAGGTCATGAGTAACAAAGAGTATGTAAAGCAACATACAACTATATCAACTATGTCGAGTATGTGTGGGAAGTGTCCCTGTACCTGGGTACCAGAATAAAGATTGGATTTTTAGTACAAAAGTTCCTTGCGCCCATCTTTTTCACCCTTGCTACCTTATCACCCAGGTGCCTGAATCCTGATTTGAGGTAAACTATGCCGAGTAACCAAATATTACACATCAATGTAAACTCCTTAGGAGCCGGGCAGGGAGTGTTACACAATCATCTTAGAAATATTCACTTTGAAGTTACTTAACATAACTTACTGCCCAGGATATAACTGAAAAGGAGAGGTAACTAAGGGGCCTATGCTATAAGCGTTCATAAGTCACTTATCGAGCACTTATCAGCCAAAATGCCTACTGCTATTCAGTAAGCCTCGATAAGTGGGCGATAAAGGCACGAATCACCAAAAATTTCAGCCAAAATCGCTGGGTGCGCGGCGATAAGCCACTTATCGTCAGGTTCTGAAACTCGTGCAATTCTGGTATCCGCGATTAGGTTATCGATGCCTACCGAGGCTAATCACGACTCTAGAATGGCGAGTTTCTACAAAAATCCTCACCCCAGGAAAAGTTGGCATGAGACTGGTGAGAAGCTGCTGAGAAGGCGGCGATACAGGACTTAGAAAAACAAATGCTTTTTTTTCTGATCCGGATCGATGCATTAGTCTCCGGAGCCGATATCTATTAAAATCAGCACCGGAGACACCCGGCATGAATACCATGCATAAAAAATGCATTTACAGGCAACTTCATTACCTAACTGGCTAACCGCTAAGGCAATGGAGGGGGTTGACCCCTCCTGCTACCCACCAAGGACCAAAAAAACCCTTTACCCACAATAAGCACTAGTACCCACATCCCCTACCCCCATATGATTGATACCAGAGGCCGCGGGTGTCTTCAGGTGGTCCCCGTGGGTGTCTGAGGGCCGTATTTATTTCAATGTACTGGACATATTTTATAATTTTTTTGCCCCGGACACCCGTGCGGACAACCCAAGGGTCACCATAAACCTGCGGGGACCACCCGACGCCCCCCCCCCAGACACCACCACACCCCCCACCACATACATTACAGTAATGGGCAAAATAACTATGATTCAGATATGGATAATAGTGCATGTGTCCATTATATAATAAAACATTAGCCAGCCAGCATAAACCTTTCTACTTACCATCATAAAGGGCGTCCTTGTCAGCATACTGCAGGTCCATGTCCTGTGATGGCAGCAAGAATACATGAAAAAATACAATCTAATGGCCCCTAACCCCTTAATCACCGTGGCGGTTAATAACCGCTATAGTAAATAAGGGGTTAACCAACCCTCCCTACTACCCACCCGGGAGGCCTAACCACCCACCCCATAACCACCCCACTATATACCCATTAATTAGCATAGTGGTGCATCATACCCATATAATGTGGGCATGATAAGCCACTATAGCAGTCAATGGTCATCCTAATAAAAAAGCATGAAAGCCAAAAATACACAATAATAAAAGATACACAAGCACGTAAACACCCCAATTCAAGAAAAAAAAGCACTAGCCAACCAATTAAATAAAAGCACTAGACAGCCAATTAATAAACATAAAAGCACTAATCAACAAATCAAATTAATAAATAAAAGCACTAACCAACAAATTAATTCATTTAAACCAGTAGCGAACAAAACAAATTAATTTCAAATACTAACCAATCCTAAAATGTACCAAAAACAAGCCATCCAAATTTCAAACAATTGAATCCAATCAATAAAAACACATAGAAAAAATGACAAAAAATGAAAAATAAGCATTTGCCAAAAAAATGCATTGGCTGGCACTGTATTTATCTGTACCTTAAAGCGGCACAGATTAATATATATTATCAGTCAATGGGCAAACACAAAAAATAAATAAATACAATGAAAAAACCTGAAAAAAAGACATTTACAGATGCAGCCACCAGTATCTGATCACTTGACTGGGTAAAAACTAAGGTATCTCACAGTAAATGTCTCAACATTTCTGTGAGATTCCTAATGGCCCATCGGATTAACACAGCAGGGGTCCCTGAAGTCCCATTCAATGCCCCCATACACCCGCAAGAACCAGAAAGATATCAGAGCATATTGTGCTCTAGGAAACCGGTGCTCAAGAGTCACTCACAGATGAGAAAATAAGGCAGAAGTTCCGCTGTATAGTAAGAGAACACCCATCAATGGGTAATAGTACTCACGACTTGGCAAATGGGCTGCTGGAGAGGGGGGGAGCGTCTGGTATAGCAAATAATTGTTGCACGCCTTACATCAGGGCGTAATCCTCGACTGGCACATCTCTCACGACACTGTTGATGTCGAGTGTGGTGTCCACGCCTCCCGCGTTGCTAAACTCGGCTCTGTAGCGGCTCTCACAACTACGCGTCACAGCCAGAAGTATTCAGCGTCAGAACCCTCAGACCTCTCTGCCCAATCTGCGTGATGCCACCTCTCTCAATGGATGAAGTAAAGGTATGGTGGCTTGTAGTTGCCAAATAAACACAGCGTAGTGGATCCTCTGCTTGGTGTGCTCCCTGGTATCTGCATGCAGTATATGAACAACTCCCCAGCAGGGGACACACCGGTGCACAGCGAAGGGATGAATGAATAATCAGAGGGATTTATTTAGATAAAAAACATGGACAAAAAGCACTGATACAGTCACTCTAACATGTTTCACACGCAGGGTGCTTTATCTTTGATATCTTTATCTAAATAAATCCCTCTGATTATTCATTCATCCCTTCGCTGTGCACCGGTGTGTTCCCTGCTGGGGAGTTGTTTCATACACCCGCAAGGACCACCTGAGGACTCCACGACACCCGCGGGGACCACCCGAGGGCCCCAGAGACCACAGGGACCACTCGAGGGCCCCCAGTCACCCATGGTGACTACCCGAGTGGCCCAAGACACCCGCGGGGACTACCTGAGGACCCCCGGACACCCGCGTCCTCTGGTATCAATCATGTGGGGGTAGAGGAGGTGGGTATTAATGTTGTTGTGTTTTTAATGCTTATTGTGGGTAGCAGCTGTTTTAATACTAATGTAGATGAGCAAGAGGTCTCCAGAGCAGAACCACGTTGATTTCAGGTCCGGGGACCCGCTTCTTCCCGAGACGCATGCCCCGTTTTGGGGTGCCAGTACCTCCTATGCATTTAAATGTCCCGCGACCGTGGGAATAAAATGCATATGAGATACCGGCACCCCTTAATGGGGCCTTCACCCCATACCAGGGCCTGTATCTCAGAAAGCAGGGGGTCCCCAGACCTGAAATCAACGTGGTTCTGCTCCGGAGACCCCCTGCTCATCTATACTAGTATTAACATTTTTATTAAAAATCATTGATTTGGTGCAAGATTTGCGCAGGGAGAGGCGGCTCTCTGAGCATCTCACTCTGCAGCTGAAAGAAATTGCAGGGTAAGGCTTTTTCGGAGAGGCGATCATCACGTCGCCGGCTACTCGCCCGTTTTGGGAATGTTGCCATCACAGGTTATCGCGGCTTTCTGAATACCGCAATAGCAACGCTCACAAAAACGGCGATTTAAATGGGCCGGCAATTATTTTTTAGGAACGCTTATAGCATGGGCCCTTAAATGTTATTGTACCAGAAAAGTGTGATAAACTGTACTGTGCCTCAGCTCTCATTCATGTGCACGAGAGTTAAAGCTTTCCAAAGTTTAGCAACACTGTGTGGATCAGAGCCTCTATACTGTATACTAATGATAAAATGTTCCATAAACAAATAGACAAGTAATAAAATGGCTGTTTGGCCAAAGCAAATGTATCCAAATGTGCTTACATGTATCCACGTATAAATGTATTTGAGGATACAACCTAAACCTGTCTTGGCTGCAGCGAGACAGGCTGTATCTGTGCCTGCAGAGCCCGTAGTACAGGAGCAATAGCCAACTTCCTCACGGAGGTCACGAAGAGGGCACAGACGAGGCTCTAGCTCCCCTAGCAAACACCCGTGGCTACCTCTCCAGCTACCTCCGCTGCTTCCCATCCAACCTCTGCAGCTGCCCAAGGAGCCAGACCACATCAGTCTCTTATTGTGTGCTGTTATTGGAGCACTAGGGAAATCTTCGTCAAATGCAGAGGGAAGGATTTCTGGACAACTCGGCCCAGCTTGGCCGTATTGAGCTCATGGCACCAGAACATGCGCTGAATGGAGCAAGCAGCCCACCGGCATGAGATAGCTTCCAAGTGCCATTACCAGGCTGCACAGCGCTATCACAGGATCATGATGAATACCATGCTTCAGCACACTACCGCTGTCATTAACAGTATGACACAAATAGTGTCTTCTGTGACCGGCCTCACCTGGGCCATCCAGCAGGGCGTGTGGGCTATCCGTGCCCCCTCCCTAGTCACCACCCATGGTGCCTCTCACTACCCTCCTCAAGGGTTTTACTAGTGGCTTAAGTGCCACCTCCTCCACCATCTTCCCTAGATGTGCCCATGCCATCTAGGTCACAGGTGCAAACCTTTTGACGTGTTAGAGCACGCACTCGTGGCCCAGTGAGCCAAGCAGCGCACCTCCAAAAAAGAGGCACAATAACACCACCCAACTCCTGTTACTAGTTTTAAATACCTGGGCATATGGTTTGACTCCCACTTAACATTCGGGATGCACATTGATACCCTGACAACCAAGACCTATGCCAAACTAGGGGTACTTTACAGGAACAAATCCTCCCTAAGTTTCCTGGTCAGAAAACGTATCGCACAGCAGATGCTAATGCCAATTATTGACTATGGAGACATAGTATATGGCTCAGCACCCCAAACCCACCTTAGCAAACTTGACACCCTCTACAATTCAATTTGTCATTTTGTTCTCCAATGCAACTATAACACACATTACTGCGAAATGCTCAAAGAACTAGATTGGTCATCTCTCGAGTCTAGGCGTAAAGTTCACCTTTCCTGTATTGCCTTCAAATTCCTTATGGGCAAGCTACCCAGCTACCTGAAAAAGCTCCTCACCCCTACCACATGCAGCTCCTACCACCTGAGTTCAGACTCCAAAAAACTGTTCATGGTCCCAAGGCTCAACAAAGTATCTGGCCGCTCCTCCTCTTACCGTGCACCCCAAAACTGGAACACCCTACCAGAGACTCTTACATCCACCACCAGTTTAAGTTCTTTAAATCTAAGGCTGTCACACATTTTAATCTGGTCTGTAACTGTTTCATACGCCCATAATATATATTATCTTTAACTGTGCATGTAATGTCTTGTATATAATGTATACCCTGCTCATTTATGTAACTGTATTTGTAAACATGTATTATTTGCCTTAACTCTGTGCCCAGGACATACTTGAAAACGAGAGGTAACTCTCAATGTATTACTTCCTGGTAAAATATTTTATAAATAAATAAATTATAAATATATATATATTTATTTTGTTTACAAATTTGTATATACAGTATTGTTAAAAAAAATATATATTCCACAGTGAAATAAGTGTTAGTGATTAAAATATATTTTGCCAAAATCTGCCTCTGTGAAATGGTTGATCTCATATGTATAAACATTATTGTACTCTCATACTTCTTACACTATATTACATATACAAACATTCTACATTCCATTTAATTCTAAAAAAGTATATTACAGTTTACACAAAAAATACAATTACATATGCATCTGTTAATGTGTTTCAGCCATTAACACTGTATGTTCCACAATATATATGTCAGTATAACACGTGAAAGGGATAAATCTTATGCTCAGTACATTAATGCGGGTAACACTTAAGCCCTTCCCTTTTCCCTTGTAGGCTATTTGTGGCATGAACACAATGCTATTCATGGTCTGGATGAGGGTAAGGGCAGCTTTTGAAAGGTGTTAAATAATAGCCTTATTCCCATGCACTAACATGAATGCAGGTCTTGGGATCTCTGGTAGTGTTGGACCAGGTCCTACTTTAAAAAAAAAATGGGTAACGGGTACCCGGCCAAAATCAAATGATCTACCCGGCCGGCTCTTACCTGGGGGTGGAGGAAGACGGCGGCAACATCTTGGCAGGTCAGCAGAGGTCCTGTGGCAGCATCAGCAGTGTGTGTTCAGCCCGCGCGGGAGCTGCAGAACTCCATAGCAGTGTGAGCTGGGGAACCATGTGACCGGAGTAGGAGCAAGTCACATGGTTCCCCAGCTCACGCACGGGCTGAACACAGACTGCTGATGCTGCCACCGCCACAGGACCTCTGCTGACCTGCCTAGATGTCACTGCGGGCTTCCTCACGGGTCTTCCTCGCCTTCCGTCGCTGACAGCAGGTAAGTAATTATGTATTTTTCAGCTACCCTGACATTACCCGGCACCGGGTATTACCTTGCGCCAGGCCCACTTCTCAGATGCCGGATCCGGGTAATTTCCAGGTAGCTGAAAATCCGCCAGGTAACGGCGGGTAATTCCGGGTACTCGGTACATCACTAAATTCTCTGGTGTTAGGCTTGTTATATAGTAGGCCAGGCCTGCACAACTCCAGACCTCGAGGGCCGGAAACAGGCCAGGTTTTTAGGATATCCTTACTTCCGCACATCTGGCTCAATTAGTGGCTCAGTCATACTGAGCCACTAATTGAGCCAGCTGTGCTTAAGTAGGGATATCCAGAAAACCTGGCCTGTTTGCGGCCCTCGAGGACTTAAGTTGTGCAGGCCTGTAGTAGGCGCTGGTGTGCGTGCAGGCGCCCGGCGTTGCACATGCACGTGGCTCGCACGTTTAGTTTATATAGTTGTAAGCGGTGGCATGGTTGTGTATATATATATATATATATATATATATATATATATATATATATATATATATATATATATATATAAAAATAAAAAAAAACATTTAAAGTGTATTGTGGTTTTAAAACTTTAAATGATTCAAATAGTTGTAATTTTAATTAAAACATAGGCGCAATTCAGCTAGTTGTTCTCAATCTGTATTGCAGCCTCACTGGGATTGGCTCATAGAGCATGACGCGCAATGGCAACAGCGCAAAAAGATACTTTTCAGGTCTTTTCTCCTGCCGGCTCAACGCTCACTGCTGTGCGCGGCTTAAGTATAGAACGTTGGGCCTGGACACAGCCATTCTAATTGACGCACGCTCACGGTAGCACATGCACTATATTACACGCCTTTGGCAAATTGCTCATTACCATGTGATTTGCATAGGAGTAAGCAAAACGTCCATTAAAATTTATCAACCCGCTATTTGTAAGGAAAATGTCAGGACGTGTTAGCGCTGAGCACCTTTGGGGATACGTGTTATGGATATCGATACGTTAAACAAAGATATTGTAACATTTAAAAATGAACGGTCTTCCGAGTATATACCCCAATGTATCCTGTGAAGATTTATAACCAGTGGCTTACAAAGTACCACCACTTTTGTATTCTTACACCCAGAGAACCACTTTTTTTTTTTACAATTCTTTCTTTTTCAAAGTGACTTATTTTAGAAAGCCTCAGCCACCTCAACTTTCTTTTTTTTTTTTTTTTTTACAGCAATAACTATTGCATACATCTTTACAGAATTCAGTTCACCAAGCTATAGCCTGAAATTTAACCCTTTCATTGACAGGTGGGGTGGGGTCCCTTTTTCCCCTCCTGAATATCGGGGAAAATTCGACAAAAACAAAATTTGGTCTACGAATATGCAAACTTTCATCTGCAAGCAAACTTGTTTTTTGGCAAACATAATGCACCCATGCGTAGCCTCTGGCAATAAAAGGGTTAATAAATGTAGATGTCTTTTTACAAAGCACGGTGCCAATAAGCCTGGAAATAAGTAGTTAAATTGGAACCACCTCTATTTGTGTAAATGCACCATGTGTCTGCATTCAATCTTTCCAATTCTGCAGCAGTTGGTAGTTCTCACTTCTAAACCTCACACACAGAACCTTGCTAATCTTTTTGCCACAGGTGTCATTGTCGTCATTAGGTACTCATATGTGATATGAGTCATTTGTACAATTCATGTCCCACTTTGGCTTAGAAACCAAGGTACTTGAACCTCACAACCTCTGTGGAATTTCGTCATTTCATTTAAATGTCACCTAATGCAGTGCTCTGAAAAGCAGAGCTAACGTAGGATATTTATACCTACAGTGTCAGAGGGGTCAGCAATATTTCACTAACAGCTGTGCAAAACAAACGCAGTTTGGGGGGGGGGGGTGATTTTTACTCAATTCCAGTGAACTAATCTGTAGAATTAAATAGCAAACAAATGATTATATATCACAAGCTAAGAATTGCTAAGTAGAGGCAAATTAGCAGGTACTGTGGGAAATTGTGGGGAACATAATTTTCTTTTTAGACTGTGTGGTTACATGCAAGTGTGGCCAGGTCTCCTTACAGGTTCCACCGGGCCCCCTTACCTCTATGTGGGGAGGTTGCAGCACCGCTGCGGGTGCCGGCGGTGGGGTGTGCGCACCCCCGTGAGGTAAGCAGGCGCTACGGGGCGATCAGGCCGCCGGAGTCCCGCGGCGGCCGGAGGGAGAGGGCGCCGCATCTTGTGTATAGCCGCGCCTGCGCGACACAGCCCACGCGCAGAGAGTTGCAAGTAGTTGAGACGGCCATTGCACCGCATGCGCATGAGCACCTGAGAGTGTCAGCCATTAACAAACACCGGGTTCCGCGGGGACTACAATCCCCACAATGCACAGCGGCAGTTAGTCAGGTGCCGGGAACTAGCCAGTAGGGCTGCGACAATCCCCTGCTTCCGGTGATTGAAACTTTTCTTGCGGTGAGGACCACGCCGATAGGGTGTGCATGTGCAGGGCGTCAGTGGCCCCTGCACTAAGGCAGAGACCCCCTTAAGTACCATCTAGGCCCCGACGTCCCTGTGTAGTTTGTGGCTGCTACAGGGACACTGCCCCACTTTGCCTCACTAGTGTCAGGGGCACAACATAACGCCGCGCAGTAGTTGCTGTCTGTGGTCTGGGACCAGACCACCACTGAAAGACATAGAGACTCTTTAGTGTGGGACACTCCAACCTGATACCACCCCACGTGTAGGCGGACAATGTCACTGGATCAGCGGATCCCCTTTCTTCAGTTGGTGTTACCGGGTGTTGGAGCACCTGGCAGGTATACCTCATCTCGACAAGTGCACCAACTGTACACACATTAGTGAGGCAGCGCTGTGTCACATTGGGTAGGTTGTTACTTGTAGGCACCAGGGTGGTTGGGTGCCCATGGCCCCCTCAGTACTTTGGGGACTGTGTTATTAGGTGTGGTCAGAGAGTTGGAGGGTACGCCGTGGATGGCCTAGTTGGTGGGATTGGTACCATTGTTATTGTATGCCTGCAGTAAACTGTTCTCTTATACCACAAGTTTATTTCTTATATTGTCCTGTGACGGGGTTATCCAACACAGGATCCTGCCCAGGTGGAGGCGCTGTCACCAGACGGATCAGGTACACCCCAGGCTCCCAGCCGCAGAAGTTCAGGCCTCCTGTGAACCTCAGGTAACGCATCACACACACAGTAGCCGCTGTATCGCCCATAGGGTGGGGGCAAGTGCGCTACACGAGTATGGTTAAATTAATGCAAAACAAGGATTTCAATAGCAAATTAATAGACGTGGCAATATACTGTGAAAGTCTGATAATTTGTAGAAAATTCGGATTTACTTTCATCTAAAGGTTGATGTAAAACCAGTTCCAGTATTTAACATTAGAGCCCTCGAAACACTCATGGTCCAGATCAATCCTCACCATGACAGTCCACTCTTCTTGACTTAGGCTGCGCTTATAGCATCTTGCGATGGCGACGCCGCTCCAAATCAAATACATTGACTCCGTCGTGACGTCACTGGCGACCGCCACGGAAAAACTAATTATAACTTTTGCGGGTGGCGACGGGTGACGTCATAGGTCGCGTCGCCTTTGCCAACACTATAAGCGCGGCCTTAGTCTAATCCAAGCGGAATCACATTTTTGATTCAGTTTTGCTCAGATGGAAACTGCGATAGTGCCAACAGGCATAGATTGCATTCAATCTAAAAAGGTACTGTAGTTGCAACAAATGATATTCAATGGTTAAAAACAACCAAAGAGTGGACTATATGAAAATTGAACTGATTGGGATATATAAAATCAAGACAAACTGTCAGAGCAAGGCTGAACCTGTGTATTAATCATTATGAAAGAGCTGCAAGGTGGTTTGTTTTATAATCAGATGCCGCTATTCACTAAGCTTATATATGGTTTATTGCATCGTGCTATCACGTTACCTGCCATGGACATCAATGGTACTCAACACAGCATTGCAGTGCAATAACCCATATTGGTGCTTAGTCGGTTTCACCGAGGGAGACCTGTTGTAGCTGATGTGGGGAAGCACAAGAGCGGAGATAGTGCTGTACGCCAGTGATGCGCAAATTGGAGGGGGGACGCAAGTTTATTTAGGGGCGGGCAGAGCTGTGCACGGGCGGCCAAGAAGCTCAAGCTCCGTGCTGTTGCTTCTCTGTGGCTTGCTGCGGGGCGGGGATTCTCTGTGCTGTGGCTTGCTGCGGGCGGGGATTCTCTGTGCTGTGGCTTGCTGCGGGCGGGGATTCTCTGTGCTGTGGCTTGCTGCGGGGCGGGGATTCTCTGTGCTGTGGCTTGCTGCGGGCGGGGATTCTCTGTGCTGTGGCTTGCTGCGGGGCTTCTCTGTGCTGTGGCTTGCTGCGGGCTTCTCTGTGCTGTGGCTTGCTGCGGGGCGGGGATTCTCTGTGCTGTGGCTTGCTGCGGGGCGGGGATTCTCTGTGCTGTGGCTTGCTGCGGGCGGGGATTCTCTGTGCTGTGGCTTGCTGCGGGGCGGGGATTCTCTGTGCTGTGGCTTGCTGCGGGGCGGGGATTCTCTGTGCTGTGGCTTGCTGCGGGGCGGGGATTCTCTGTGCTGTGGCTTGCTGCGGGGCGGGGATTCTCTGTGCTGTGGCTTGCTGCGGGGCGGGGATTCTCTGTGCTGTGGCTTGCTGCGGGGCGGGGATTCTCTGTGCTGTGGCTTGCTGCGGGGCGGGGATTCTCTGTGCTGTGGCTTGCTGCGGGCGGGGATTCTCTGTGCTGTGGCTTGCTGCGGGGCGGGGATTCTCTGTGCTGTGGCTTGCTGCGGGGCGGGGATTCTCTGTGCTGTGGCTTGCTGCGGGGCGGGGATTCTCTGTGCTGTGGCTTGCTGCGGGGCGGGGATTCTCTGTGCTGTGGCTTGCTGCGGGGCGGGGATTCTCTGTGCTGTGGCTTGCTGCGGGGCGGGGATTCTCTGTGCTGTGGCTTGCTGCGGGGCGGGGATTCTCTGTGCTGTGGCTTGCTGCGGGGCGGGGATTCTCTGTGCTGTGGCTTGCTGCGGGCGGGGATTCTCTGTGCTGTGGCTTGCTGCGGGGCGGGGATTCTCTGTGCTGTGGCTTGCTGCGGGGCGGGGATTCTCTGTGCTGTGGCTTGCTGCGGGGCGGGGATTCTCTGTGCTGTGGCTTGCTGCGGGGCGGGGATTCTCTGTACTGTGGCTTGCTGCGGGGCGGGGATTCTCTGTGCTGTGGCTTGCTGCGGGGCTTCTCTGTGCTGTGGCTTGCTGCGGGGCGGGGATTCTCTGTGCTGTGGCTTGCTGCGGGGCGGGGATTCTCTGTGCTGTGGCTTGCTGCGGGGCGGGGATTCTCTGTGCTGTGGCTTGCTGCGGGGCGGGGATTCTCTGTGCTGTGGCTTGCTGCGGGGCGGGGATTCTCTGTGCTGTGGCTTGCTGCGGGGCGGGGATTCTCTGTGCTGTGGCTTGCTGCGGGGCGGGGATTCTCTGTGCTGTGGCTTGCTGCGGGGCGGGGATTCTCTGTGCTGTGGCTTGCTGCGGGGCGGGGATTCTCTGTGCTGTGGCTTGCTGCGGGGCGGGGATTCTCTGTGCTGTGGCTTGCTGCGGGGCGGGGATTCTCTGTGCTGTGGCTTGCTGCGGGGCGGGGATTCTCTGTGCTGTGGCTTGCTGCGGGGCGGGGATTCTCTGTGCTGTGGCTTGCTGCGGGGCGGGGATTCTCTGTGCTGTGGCTTGCTGCGGGGCGGGGATTCTCTGTGCTGTGGCTTGCTGCGGGGCGGGGATTCTCTGTGCTGTGGCTTGCTGCGGGGCGGGGATTCTCTGTGCTGTGGCTTGCTGCGGGCGGGGATTCCCTGTGCTGTGGCTTGCTGCGGGGCGGGGATTCTCTGTACTGTGGCTTGCTGCGGGGCGGGGATTCTCTGTGCTGTGGCTTGCTGCGGGGCTTCTCTGTGCTGTGGCTTGCTGCGGGGCGGGGATTCTCTGTGCTGTGGCTTGCTGCGGGGCGGGGATTCTCTGTGCTGTGGCTTGCTGCGGGGCGGGGATTCTCTGTGCTGTGGCTTGCTGCGGGGCGGGGATTCTCTGTGCTGTGGCTTGCTGCGGGGCGGGGATTCTCTGTGCTGTGGCTTGCTGCGGGGCGGGGATTCTCTGTGCTGTGGCTTGCTGCGGGGCGGGGATTCTCTGTGCTGTGGCTTGCTGCGGGGCGGGGATTCTCTGTGCTGTGGCTTGCTGCGGGGCGGGGATTCTCTGTGCTGTGGCTTGCTGCGGGGCGGGGATTCTCTGTGCTGTGGCTTGCTGCGGGGCGGGGATTCTCTGTGCTGTGGCTTGCTGCGGGGCGGGGATTCTCTGTGCTGTGGCTTGCTGCGGGGCGGGGATTCTCTGTGCTGTGGCTTGCTGCGGGCGGGGATTCTCTGTGCTGTGGCTTGCTGCGGGGCGGGGATTCTCTGTGCTGTGGCTTGCTGCGGGGCGGGGATTCTCTGTGCTGTGGCTTGCTGCGGGGCGGGGATTCTCTGTGCTGTGGCTTGCTGCGGGCGGGGATTCTCTGTGCTGTGGCTTGCTGCGGGGCGGGGATTCTCTGTGCTGTGGCTTGCTGCGGGGCGGGGATTCTCTGTGCTGTGGCTTGCTGCGGGGCGGGGCTTCTCTGTACTGTGGCTTGCTGCGGGTCGGGGATTCTCTGTGCTGTGGCTTGCTGCTGGGCGGGGATTCTCTGTGCTGTGGCTTGCTGCGGGGCGGGGATTCTCTGTGCTGTGGCTTGCTGCGGGGCGGGGCTTCTCTGTGCTGTGGCTTGCTGCGGGGCGGGGATTCTCTGTGCTGTGGCTTGCTGCGGGGCGGGGATTCTCTGTGCTGTGGCTTGCTGCGGGGCGGGGATTCTCTGTGCTGTGGCTTGCTGAGGGGCGGGGATTCTCTGTGCTGTGGCTTGCTGCGGGGCGGGGATTCTCTGTGCTGTGGCTTCTCTGCACACAGACATCCCCTCCTCCTGTCTGTTTCCCCACCGGAGCATGCTTAGTACCCCCCCAAGTGTATGACGTATGACTTATGAGTGTGTGTTGTCTGTGATTGTGTGTGTTGTGATATGAGTGTGTTGCCTGTGTTGGTTTTGGGTTTGTGTTGTGATTGTGTGTGTGTGTGGTGTTATGATTGAATGCAGCGGTGAGCAAACTGGGGGAGCGCAAGATTATTTAGGGGGGCGCGGGCGGCGTGTGGCGAAACCTGGTGTGCGCGGGCCAGCAGACGCTGTGCGCGAGAGGGCAAAAAAGTTGCGGGCAGGCGAAGAAGCTGTGCGCGTGCGGCCGAACAGGTTAGTGCAGGTTGCGGCCACTTGATGGTGTGTGTGCGCGCACGCGCGGGGGCTTTGGAGGTACGGGGAGAACGCCCCAGAGCTGTGATGTCACACGCCCCTCCTTCCGGTGTCTGCCCTGCAATAGCGCTGTGGTCCTGCTCTCCTCCGCTGGCAACCTGCTTCGCTGCAATCCTCTGCAAGTGAGAGGGTAGGCTGCCACTATATCAATCATACTATGAATGCACAGAATAATAAAAATAAAAACTTGAAAACGAAAAAAAATAAAATAATAATACTGTAGATAGGAGTTTGAATGACACTGGGGACAGCAAGCCAAAGAGCAAGGAGAATAAAAAGGCAAATGGGAGCAGGAAGGGAAAATAAAGGGGGGGGAGAGGGAAGGGAGGCAGCAAAGAGGTGGATGAATGCCCCCCCAATAGGATTGCCTTTGTGCACGTACGCCAGGCCTGCACAACTCGTAAAGTGCGAAGGGCCGAACTGCTCCAAGGAAAAAAAAATTGGGCCGCACGGGTAAAATCATCATCATCATCATCATCATCATCATCATCTCTCCTCCAGCACCTATCATCATCATCATCATCTCTCCCCCAGCACCCCCCATCATCATCCTCATATCTCCCCCAGAACCCAACACTATCAACCTTTGCGATATTCCCCGTCTATCTCTCATACCCCCATCTCTCCCCCTCACCCACACACAATACACCCCTCCACATCAAACACACAATACCCCCCTCCACATCAAACACACAATACCCCCCTGCACACCACACACATCCCACCCCCCCTGCAGCTCACATCCCTCCCCCCCTGCAGCTCACATCTCTCCTCCCTGCAGCTCACATCTCTCCCCCCTGCACCTCACATCCCTCTCCCCCCTTGCACCTCACATCCCTCTCCCCCCTTGCACCTCACATCCCTCTCCCCCCTTGCACCTCACATCCCTCTCTCCCCTTGCACCTCACATCCCTCTCCCCCCTTGCACCTCACATCCCTCTCCCCCCTTGCACCTCACATCCCTCTTCCCCCCTTGCACCTCACATCCCTCTTCCCCCCTTGCACCTCACATCCCTCTTCCCCCCTTGCACCTCACATCCCTCTTCCCCCCTTGCACCTCACATCACTCTCCCCCCCTTGCACCTCACATCACTCTCCCCCCCTTGCACCTCACATCACTCTCCCCCCCTTGCACCTCACATCACTCTCCCCCCCTTGCACCTCACATCACTCTCCCCCCCTTGCACCTCACATCACTCTCCCCCCTTGGGTGGGTGACAGTGACTGGGTGACAGTGACTGGGTGGGACACAGTGACTGGGTGGGACACAGTGACTGGGTGGGTGGGTGACAGTGACTGGGTGGGTGGGTGACAGTGACTGGGTGGGTGGGAGACAGTGACTGGGTGGGTGACAGTGACTGGGTGGGTGACAGGGTGACAGTGACTGTGTGGGTGGGAGACAGTGACTGGGTGGGTGGGTGACAGTGACGGAGTGGGTGACAGTGACTGGGTGGGTGACAGTGACTAACAGTGACTTACCTTGAACGGGTGGGTGCAGGTTGCCGCCGGACGCTTGCTCCTCCTGCCCCCGATATCCCCGCGGCAGCTGCCCGGGACGGGAGGTGGGCTTGGGGGCGCGGGCTGGGGGGAGGAGGGGAGGAGGGCACGGGATGTGAGCTCGTGGGGGACGCGCCGCGGAGGGAAGCGGTGAGAAGCAGGCCGCTGGAGGAGCTGAATTATTTAATTATTACTTCCCCCTCCGCCCCACGTTGGGAGCAGGGGGGCGGGGGGGAGCGGGCCCGCAGAGGAGCTGCGTGTTGCTTCCCCCTCCGCCCCACGTTGGGAGCAGGGGGGGGGGGAGCGGGCCCGCAGAGGAGCTGAGAGTTGCTTCCCCTTCCGCCCCACGTTGGGAGCAGGGGGGGGGAGCGGGCCCGCAGAGGAGCTGAGAGTTGCTTCCCCTTCCGCCCCACGTTGGGAGCAGGGAAGGGGGGGGGGGGAGGTGGTGATGTGGGTCACGAGGTGGGGGGGAGGTGGTGATGTGGGTCACGAGGTGGGGGGGAGGTGGTGATGTGGGTCACGAGGTGATGGGCAGGTGGTGATGTGGATCACGAGGTGGGGGGGAGGTGGTGATGTGGGTCACGAGGTGGGTGGGGGAGGTGTGATGTGGATCACGATGTGGGGGGGTGGAGGTGATGTGGGTCACGATGTGGGGGGGGGGTGATGTGGGTCACGAAGTGGGGGGGAGGTGGTGGTTTGTGTCACGAGGCGGGGGGGAAGTGGTGATGTGGATCACGAGGTGGGGGGGAGGTTGTGATGTGGATCACGAGGTGAAGGGGGAGGTTGTGATGTGGATCACGAGGTGGGGGGGAGGTTGTGATGTGGATCACGAGGTGGTGATGTGGGGGGAGGTTGTGATGTGGATCACGAGGTGGGGGGGTGGGGATGTGGATCACGAGGTGGGGGGGAGGTGGTGATGTGGATCACGAGGTGGGGGGAGGTGGTGATGGGGATCACCAGGTGGGGGGGGGTGGGGATGTGGGGGGAGGTTGTGATGTTGATCACGAGGTGGGGGGGGGTGGGGATGTGGATCACGAGGTGGGGGGGAGGTGGTGATGTTGATCACGAGGTGGGGGGGAGGTGGTGATGTGGATCACGAGGTGGGGGGGAGTTGGTGATGTGGATCACGAGGTGGGGGGGAGTTGTGATGTGGGTCACGAGGTGGGGGGAGGTGGTGATGTGGGTCACGAGGTGTTGGGGAGGTGGTGATGTGGGTCACGAGGTGTTGGGGAGGTGGTGATGTGGGTCACGAGGTGGGGGGGAGGTGGTGATGTGGGTCACGAGGTGGGGGGGAGGTGGTGATGTGGGTCACGAGGTGGGGAGGAGGTGGTGATGTGGGTCACGAGGTGGGGGGGAGGTGGTGATGTGGGTCACGAGGTGGGGGGGAGGTGGTGATGTGGATCACCAGGTGGGGATGTGGGGGGAGGTTGTGATGTGGATCACCAGGTGGGGGGGGTGGGGATGTGGGGGGAGGTTGTGATGTTGATCACGAGGTGGGGGGGGGGATGTGGATCACGAAAATCCATTAGGACAGAAGGATTTCAAATGAAGTAGCAACAAATAGCAAGCTGGTTGAAAAAGATGATGGAGGAAATTGACAGATAATGATAGAAAGCGACAGATCCAGATCATGGGAGTGCTTATATTTGAATATAACTGAGACACTGGGTAACAGAGATTGCAAAATACCATATAATAGAGACAGATGGCAGCTGTAACAGAGACTCAGATGTACAACCTCAAAGATCAACATTAAATATAAAAGATACAGACATATTCTAAAAAATAATTATAGATATGAGTATAACAAAGCTTTACATACACAGTATAATGGAAACATACAGTACGGTACATATACACACACATTAATTGAAAATAAAGTTTTGGCATTGGAATGGACTAGACTGCCCTCTCACTGGGAAGTGATTCACTTGTACGCAGAATTAAAACGACCAAGTCATACTGTACTACAAGTGGCAACACTTTCACACCCAGTAATGATGCACCTAGCATGTGTAAGGTCTCGGGCATGGTCAGCGCTTAGGCGCGCTTACGCGTACCAGTGAGCCCCTGCAGCCGCAATGAGAGCGGCTTTAGCAGGGGCTCGCGGAAGCGTAGGTCTTAAGAATTTTTTTTAGTTTCAAGCGCTCACGGGAGTGCAGGGCCGGTCGCGTGAGCGGTTCAACCAATGGGGCGAACCAGCTCCGTGATGTCACTGGCCCGCCCCCGGATGGCGCGCTAACCAAGGCCAGGGAAAGCACGCGCTTTCCCTCAGCCTCAGCGCGCCTCCGCAAGGGCTGAGTCACCATGGACTCAGCCAGAGGAGAGACGCCCCTTTCTCATGTTCAAGAACATTACAGTACACTCAGACGAAGAGCGGCACAACCCATGGAAACTCTGCAGTAATGTAACAAATCTGCGTCCAGTGGAGTGAGGCTAGAGTCCCAGTAACTACTACAGCGCACGCCTTGGCGTGCACTGTGCAATCAAGCCCTGCCACTTCCCCCCCCCCAGTCACGCCATTCCCAGTTCCTACCTTGTCGCACTCCTTTCCCCAGCGGTGCGCGAAAGGTTTTCAGGCAGGCAGGGGAATTTGAGATTAGCATTTGCGACGGAGGTGTGGCCACGCCCCCGCCGGCGGTTCAGCCAATGAGGGCTAACCAGCCGCGGGATGTCATGGCCACGTCCCCGCAAACCCACCGACACGCCCCCTCCCGTCGAAACCTTCACTCAGACCGCCGATCGCGGTGTAGCACTGTGCACGCACCACCCCCCTCCCGCCGGGCGCGTGTGCCACAGTGAAGACTGGGGACTCACCCTTATGTCCTCTTCATACCCTCACACAAGACAACTCATTCACACCCACTAGCAATGCACCTCATTCACATCCAGTGGAGACACACCCTAATCATGTCCACGGGCAATACATTCTACTCACTACAAGATCAACATGCCACCTCAACAACCAGGAAAGAGATGGGTCTTGTCCAAAAGAAGCGTAACTCAGTCACTGCTAGAAGCAACACAGTAAAACCTACTTCACTACATACAGTATAACTGTAGGCAAAGCACTTTGTATTGTTAATTTATATTATCTAATCCCCAGGGTGCAACCCTTTCGATAGATTACATGTAAGGGTGAGACAAGTTTTGGGTGACACACGAACCTCATAATACTTACGTATTTTAACTATGCACAACACGGCAAGGATTAGTAATAATTGTTAAACATATTTAAAAGCTCATAATCTGCCTCTCCTTAAAGCATCAAAGTGCCCTGCCTTTGACATTCATTGTCATCCTGAGCACTTTCTGGTGACCAAGACTTGTTCTATAGTAGGTGTGCGCGCGCCTGTGCGAACCCGCGTGCACGTGACGTACACTTTTTGTGTGTATGGTGGTCCGTGCTGCCCGGAGCAACAGGTTTGGGGGGGGGGGAGGGGGTGTGTGTGTGTTTTATTATATATTTATAAAATATAAAAAAGACGTTGGTAACAAGAATAAAATATTTTTTAACATTGTGTGTACACACACAAACACATATTAATTACATCGGCGGTAGCGTCGCGAATACTTACTTTTTGAGTCTTCCCCGCTATCACCCGGCTCCACGCTCACGGCCGTGCGCATGCGCGGCCCTAGCAGACAATGGCTGGCTAACCACAGCCAACTATAACTGCCGCGCGCACTCAATTACGGACCCTAGCAATTCACTGTGTCTGTGCTGGACAATGCTTTAATTGCATTTGAACTAAAACTGTGCCCCAGAAAGTTGTTGCTTGACATTTTTAATGTTCCCCATCTTAATTTTGAATGGATCCCTCATAGAACTTTTAACATGTATCCAAACAAAGTTGTCCGTAATGAAATCACCTTAGTCAAATTCTGACTAGCAAATGTATTATTCATACACCAAGTGGAGTTTACATTCACTTTTTTTATGACTATACAAAAAGTCACAAGAATTTTTGCCACCCATAAAAAACAAAGTTCAAATAAGAATATTTATTTGTTGAGCTTTAAAAAAAAGGGGGCAAATCCTGATAAGCACCTTAATATTACCTAATTTGTCTAACAAAGGTAGAAGTGCAAAGGTGGCTAGCTAGATGACTGGTAAATAAAGCACCTTGGTTGGGGATGTGGATCACGAGGTGGGGTGGAAGTGGTGATGTGGATCACGAGGTGGGGGGGAGGTGGTGATGTGGATCACAAGGTTGGGGGGAGGTGGTGATGTGGATCACAAGGTCGGGGGGGAGTTGGTGATGTGGATCACGAGGTGGGGGTGGAGTTGTGATGTGGGTCACGAGGTGGGGGGAGGTTGTGATGTGGGTCACGAAGTGTTGGGGAGGTGGTGATGTGGGTCACGAGGTGGGGGGGAGGTGGTGATGTGGGTCACGAAGTGGGGGGAGGTGGGGATGTGGGTCACGAGGTGGGGGGGAAGGTTGTGATGTGGATCACGAGGTGGGGATGTGGGGATGTGGGGGGAGGTGGTGATGTGGGTCACGAGGTGGGGGGGGGGAAGGTTTATGATGTGGAACACGAGGTGGGGATGTGGGGGGAGGTGGTGATGTGGGTCACGAGGTGGGGGGGTGGTGATGTGGGTCACAAGGTTGGGGGGAGGTGGTGATGTGGATCACAAGGTCGGGGGGGAGTTGGTGATGTGGATCACGAGGTGGGGGTGGAGTTGTGATGTGGGTCACGAGGTGGGGGGAGGTTGTGATGTGGGTCACGAAGTGTTGGGGAGGTGGTGATGTGGGTCACGAGGTGGGGGGGAGGTGGTGATGTGGGTCACGAAGTGGGGGGAGGTGGGGATGTGGGTCACGAGGTGGGGGGGAAGGTTGTGATGTGGATCACGAGGTGGGGATGTGGGGATGTGGGGGGAGGTGGTGATGTGGGTCACGAGGTGGGGGGGGGGAAGGTTTATGATGTGGAACACGAGGTGGGGATGTGGGGGGAGGTGGTGATGTGGGTCACGAGGTGGGGAGGTGGTGATGTGGGTCACGAGGTGGGTGGGGGGGGGTGGGGGCGAAGGTTGTGATGTGGATCACGAGGTGGGGGGGTGGTGATGTGGGTCACGAGGTGGGGATGTGGGGGGAGGTTGGGATGTGGATCATGAGGTGGGGATGTGGGGGAGGTTGGGATGTGGATCACGAGGTGGGAGGGATGTGAATCACGAGGTGGGGGGGTGGGGATGTGGATTACGAGGTGGTGGGGAGGTGGTGGGGAGGTGGTGATGTGGGTCACGAGGTGGGGGGGACGTGGTGATGTGGGTCACAAGGTGGGGGGGAAGTGGTGATGTGGGTCACGAGGTGGGGGGTGGGGTGATGAGGGTAACGAGGTAGTGGGGTGGGGGTATTAAGGTTGTGATGTGGATCACGAGGTGGGGATGTGGGGGGAGGTTGGGATGTGGGTCACGAGGGGGGGATGCGAGGGGAGGTTGGGATTTGGATCACGAGGTGGAGGGGATGTGGATCACGAGGTGGGGGGCTGTGAATCACGAGGTGGGGGGGTGAGGATGTGGATCACGAGGTGGGGGGGAGGTTGTGATGTGGATCACGAGGTGGGGCGGGAGGTGGTGATGTGGATCACGAGGTGGGGGGGAGGTGGTGATGTGGGTCACAAGGTGGGGGGGTGGTGGTGATGTGGATCACGAGGTGGGTGGGGGAGGGGTGATGTGGATCACGAGGTGGGTGGGGGAGGTATGATGTGGATTTTAGATGTGGGGGGTTGAGGAGATGTGGGGGGGGAGGTGATGTGGGTCACAAGGTGGGGGGGAGGTTGTGATGTGGATCACGAGGTGGGGGGAGGTTGTGATGTGGATCACGAGGTGAGGGGGGAGGTTGTGATGTGGATCACGAGGTGGGGGGGAGGTTGTGATGTGGATCACGAGGTGGTGATGTGGGGGAAAGTTGTGATGTGGTTCACGAGGTGGGGGGGTGTGGATGGGGGGGAGGTTGTGATGTGGATCACGAGGTGGGGAGGTGGGGATGTGGGGGGAGGTTGTGATGTGGATCACGAGGTGGGGGGTGGGGATGTGGATCACGAGGTGGGGGGAGGTTGTGATGTTGATCACGAGGTGGGGGGAGGTTGTGATGTTGATCACGAGGTGGGGGGGAGGTGGTGATGTGGGTCACGAGGTGGGGGGGAGATGGTGATGTGGGTCACGAGGTGGGGGGGGAGGTGGTGATGTGGGTCACGAGGTAGGGGGGAGGTGGTGATGTGGGTCACGAGGTGGGGGGGGAGGTGGTGATGTGGGTCACGAGGTGGGGGGAGGTGGTGATGTGGGTCACGAGGTGGGGGGGAGGTGGTGATGTGGGTCACGAGGTAAGGGGGAGGTGGTGATGTGGGTCACGAGGTGGGGGGGAGGTGGTGATGTGGGTCACGAGGTGGGGGGGGGGGAAGTGGTGATGTGGGTCACGAGGTGGGGGGGGAGGTGGTGATGTGGGTCACGAGGTGGTTGGGGAGGTGGTAATGTGGATCACGAGGTGGGGGGGAGGTGGTGATGTGGGTCACGAGGTGGGGGGAGGTGGTGATGTGGGTCACGAGGTGGGGGGTGGTTATGTGGGTTACGAGGTGGGGGGGTGGGTGGGAAGGTTGTGATGTGGATCACGAGGTCGGGTATTGGGGGGAGGTTGGGATGTGGATCATGAGGTGGGGATGTGGGGGGAGGTTGGGATGTGGATCACGAGGTGGGGATGTGGGGGGAGGTTGGGATGTGGATCACGAGGTGGGGATGTGGGGGGAGGTTTGGATGTGGGTCACGAGGGGGGGATGCGGGGGGAGGTTGGGATTTGGATCACGAGGTGGGGGGGATGTGGATCACGAGGTGGGGGGGGTGGGGATGTGGATCACGAGGTGGGGATGTGGGGGGAGGTTGGGATGTGGATCACGAGGTGGGGATGTGGGGGGAGGTTGGGATGTGGGTCACGAGGGGGGGATGCGAGGGGAGGTTGGGATTTGGATCACGAGGTGGAGGGGATGTGGATCACGAGGTGGGGGGCTGTGAATCACGAGGTGGGGGGGTGAGGATGTGGATCACGAGGTGGGGGGGAGGTTGTGATGTGGATCACGAGGTGGGGCGGGAGGTGGTGATGTGGATCACGAGGTGGGGGGGAGGTGGTGATGTGGGTCACAAGGTGGGGGGGTGGTGGTGATGTGGATCACGAGGTGGGTGGGGGAGGGGTGATGTGGATCACGAGGTGGGTGGGGGAGGTATGATGTGGATTTTAGATGTGGGGGGTTGAGGAGATGTGGGGGGGGAGGTGATGTGGGTCACAAGGTGGGGGGGAGGTTGTGATGTGGATCACGAGGTGGGGGGAGGTTGTGATGTGGATCACGAGGTGAGGGGGGAGGTTGTGATGTGGATCACGAGGTGGGGGGGAGGATGTGATGTGGATCACGAGGTGGTGATGTGGGGGAAAGTTGTGATGTGGTTCACGAGGTGGGGGGGTGTGGATGGGGGGGAGGTTGTGATGTGGATCACGAGGTGGGGAGGTGGGGATGTGGGGGGAGGTTGTGATGTGGATCACGAGGTGGGGGGTGGGGATGTGGATCACGAGGTGGGGGGAGGTTGTGATGTTGATCACGAGGTGGGGGGAGGTTGTGATGTTGATCACGAGGTGGGGGGAGGTGGTGATGTGGGTCACGAGGTGGGGGGGAGATGGTGATGTGGGTCACGAGGTGGGGGGGAGGTGGTGATGTGGGTCACGAGGTAGGGGGGAGGTGGTGATGTGGGTCACGAGGTGGGGGGAGGTGGTGATGTGGGTCACGAGGTGGGGGGAGGTGGTGATGTGGGTCACGAGGGTGGGGGGGAGGTGGTGATGTGGGTCACGAGGTAAGGGGGAGGTGGTGATGTGGGTCACGAGGTGGGGGGGAGGTGGTGATGTGGGTCACGAGGTGGGGGGGGGGGAAGTGGTGGATGTGGGTCACGAGGTGGGGGGGGAGGTGGTGATGTGGGTCACGAGGTGGTTGGGAGGTGGTAATGTGGATCACGAGGGTGGGGGGGAGGTGGTGATGTGGGTCACGAGGTGGGGGGAGGTGGTGATGTGGGTCACGAGGTGGGGGGTGGTTATGTGGGTTACGAGGTGGGGGGGTGGGTGGGAAGGTTGTGATGTGGATCACGAGGTCGGGTATTGGGGGGAGGTTGGGATGTGGATCATGAGGTGGGGATGTGGGGGGAGGTTGGGATGTGGATCACGAGGTGGGGATGTGGGGGGAGGTGGGATGTGGATCACGAGGTGGGGATGTGGGGGGAGGTTGGGATGTGGATCACGAGGTGGGGATGTGGGGGGAGGTTTGGATGTGGGTCACGAGGGGGGGATGCGGGGGAGGTTGGGATGTGGATCACGAGGTGGGGGGGATGTGGATCACGAGGTGGGGGGATGTGAATCACGAGGTGGGGGGGTGAGGATGTGGATCACGAGGTGGGGGGGAGGTTGTGATGTGGATCACGAGGTGGGGCGGGAGGTGGTGATGTGGATCAAGAGGTGGGGGGGAGGTGGTGATGTGGGTCACGAGGTAGGGCGGGAGGTGGTGATGTGGGTCACGAGGTAGGGCGGGAGGTGGTGATGTGGATCACGAGGTGGGTGGGGGAGGTGTGATGTGGATCACGATGTGGGGGGGTGGAGGTGATGTGGGTCACGATGTGGGGGGGGAGGTGATGTGGGTCACGAAGTGGGGGGGAGGTTGTGGTTTGTGTCACGAGGCGGGGGGGAAGTGGTGATGTGGATCACGAGGTGGGGGGGAGGTTGTGATGTGGATAACGAGGTGAGGGGGGAGGTTGTGATGTGGATCACGAGGTGGGGGGGAGGTTGTGATGTGGATCACGAGGTGGTGATGTGGGGGGGAGGTTGTGATGTGGATCACGAGGTGGGGGGGTGGGGATGTGGATCACGAGGTGGGGTGGAGGTGGTGATGTGGATCACGAGGTGGGGGGGGGTGGTGATGTGGATCACGAGGTGGGGATGTGGGGGGAGGTTGTGATGTGGATCATGAGGTGGGGGGGTGGGGATGTGGGGGGAGGTTGTGATGTTGATCACGAGGTGGGGGGGGGTGGGGATGTGGATCACGAGGTGGGGGGGAGGTGGTGATGTTGATCACGAGGTGGGGGGGAGGTGGTGATGTGGATCACAAGGTTGGGGGGAGGTGGTGATGTGAATCACAAGGTCGGGGGGGAGTTGGTGATGTGGATCACGAGGTGGGGGTGGAGTTGTGATGTGGGTCACGAGGTGGGGGGAGGTTGTGATGTGGGTCACGAAGTGTTGGGGAGGTGGTGATGTGGGTCACGAGGTGGGGGGGAGGTGGTGATGTGGGTCACGAGGTGGGGGGAGGTGGGGATGTGGGTCACGAGGTGGGGGGGAAGGTTGTGATGTGGATCACGAGGTGGGGATGTGGGGGGAGGTGGTGATGTGGGTCACGAGGTGGGGGGGGAAGGTTTATGATGTGGAACACGAGGTGGGGATGTGGGGGGAGGTGGTGATGTGGGTCACGAGGTGGGGGGGTGGTGATGTGGGTCACGAGGTGGGTGGGGGGGGGGTTGGGGGGAAGGTTGTGATGTGGATCACGAGGTGGAGATGTGGGGGGAGGTTGGGATGTGGATCATGAGGTGGGGATGTGGGGGGAGGTTGGGATGTGGATCACGAGGTGGGGATGTGGGGGGAGGTTGGGATGTGGATCACGAGGTGGGGGGGATGTGAATCACGAGGTGGGGGGGTGGGGATGTGGATCACGAGGTGGTGGGGAGGTGGTGATGTGGGTCACGAGGTGGGGGGGGACGTGGGGGGGGAGGTGATGTGGGTCACGAAGTGGGGGGGAGGTGGTGGTTTGTGTCACGAGGCGGGGGGGGAAGTGGTGATGTGGATCACGAGGTGGGGGGGGAGGTTGTGATGTGGATAACGAGGGTGAGGGGGGGAGGTTGTGATGTGGATCACGAGGTGGGGGGGAGGTTGTGATGTGGATCACGAGGTGGTGATGTGGGGTGAGGTTGTGATGTGGATCACGAGGTGGGGGGGTGGGGATGTGGATCACGAGGTGGGGGGGGAGGTGGTGATGTGGATCACGAGGTGGGGGGGGAGGTGGTGATGTGGATCACGAGGTGGGGATGTGGGGGGAGGTTGTGATGTGGATCATGAGGTGGGGGGGGTGGGGATGTGGGGGGAGGTTGTGATGTTGATCATGAGGTGAGGGGGGTGGGGATGTGGATCACGAGGTGGGGGGGAGGTGGTGATGTTGATCACGAGTTGGGGGGGAGGTGGTGATGTGGATCACAAGGTGGGGGGGAGGTGGTGATGTGGATCACAAGGTGGGGGGGAGGTGGTGATGTGGATCACAAGGTCGGGGGGGAGTTGGTGATGTGTATCACGAGGTGGGGGGGAGTTGTGATGTGGGTCACGAGGTGGGGGGAGGTTGTGATGTGGGTCACGAGGTGGGGGGGAGGTGGTGATGTGGATCACGAGGTGGGGGGGAGGTGGTGATGTGGATCACAAGGTCGGGGGGGAGTTGGTGATGTGGATCACGAGGTGGGGGGGGAGTTGTGATGTGGGTCACGAGGTGGGGGGAGGTTGTGATGTGGGTCACGAGGTGGGGGGAGGTGGGGATGTGGGTCACGAGGTGGGGGGGGAAGTGGTAATGTGGGTCACGAGGTGGGTGGGTGGGGGGGAAGGTTGTGATGTGGATCACGAGGTGGGGATGTGGGGGGGAGGTCGTGATGTGGGTCACGAGGTGAGGGGGGGAAGGTTGTGATGTGGATCACGAGGTGGGGATTTGGGGGGAGGTGGTGATGTGGGTCACGAGGTGGGGGGGGTGATGATGTGGATCACGAGGGTGGGGGGGGTGTGAATCACGAGGTGGGGGGGTGGGGATGTGGATCACGAGGTGGTGGGGAGGTGGTGATGTGGGTCACGAGGTGGGGGGGACGTGGGGATGTGGGTCACAATGTGGGTGGGAGGTGGTGATGTGGGTCACTGTAACAGGGGACTTATCCCTGTTCAGTAATGTGCCTTTAATCTAGCAGTGTGGTGGTTAACTTCTGGTAGTCAATTACTAAACACTACCTGCCTGATTGAGATGGCTTACAAAAGCCTGTCTGTTCAAACAGGAAGTGAGATCTCTTTAGCTGACACCTGAGCTGAACTTGGAGACACACTTGTTTTGAGCTCTGCCAAAGTTAGCAGAGCTGCTTTCAAGACACAAGGCCTAAATAAGACTTCTAAACCTGGATGCTGATTTTCTGTGCACGCTCAGTGCGGTTCCAGGAGAGCAGAGAAGCTTACTCTACAGCTGATAAACAGATAAGACTTTCATTATTAAGAGACTGCTTATATCTGCTTATTTATGCTATATGTTTTGGGGCTGCGAGAACTGCTTGATTAAGGGAGATGTGAATTATTGCATAGTGTTTCACTAGAATTACTCCCAAGTGATTAGAAGCTTTGTTCCCCCCATTGTTTGGATGAATTTCCTGATGAAAAGGAAAAGGCACAATAAAGCCTTATTATAATTTCACATTATAAACGACTCCAAGTGTGTACCTCTGTAAACGTCCGTCCACATATGGTCGTCAGAAGTGGGACAAGAGGTGTCCTTGTAGTTAAAAAGGACCGGAGTTTTTATGTGAAATTTTTTGTTATGCTTTTTTGCCTACAAACAGTCTAAACAACTTGGAAAAAAAAAAAACCCTCATGCAGCAGAGATCAGATTTAAAGGGACACACACCACTGAAACTTACAAAACCACAGATGGACTCTTTTCCCCAATCCCAAGAGACTATTGAAGCAGGTAAACCTTTAATTACCTATCACAAAGTGTAATACGGTCATTGAAATAGGGATGTTGCCTTCTAGCCATAGTCAGGGTTCAAGAAGTGAGTCAGCCCTTAAAAAGGGATAGGTTTTTCTTATTTTCAAAAGTTTCGCTGAAGCAGTGAAAACAGATGGTGACCCACGAGTGGTACTGATTTTGCAAATAAAGGTTGCCACACCGCATAGGGCTACCAGCTGTGAATGGAGTATATGCAGAAAGGTGTGAAAATTGATACAAAGACTGTGCTGAAGCAGGGGTATTTTTAGCAAACAAATGCTGAGTGTAAAATTGCCCTATAAAGAAAAAGTTTTTTCAAAGCCAATTGCTGAGTGTTGAGTCCACTGCAAAGAATGTTTTTTTTTTCTGCAAGTAAAAAAGTATGCCTATTATCTTGGGAGCAAAACAGACACCCAAAGTGTGAAGTGTGAATGCCATAATACCCAAAGATGAGACTGAAAATTACTGAACTCAGGCAGAAAACCAAATTCTGTTGCTGACGTGGAGGAATTCACCTAGCAAATAAATGGTGTATAGCAAATAGACTTTTTTTTAACCTAGCAACTGCACAATCTTGTATACCTGATAAGAGAAAATGCATGCACAGTACTGCTGATATTGAAAAAAAAAAATTACCCAAGAAAGAAAAATCTACAGAGATGCCTGTGAGAGCCATGACCTCTACAAGCAAAATATGCCCATCTGTAGGACTATCACAATTGGGGGTTCTAGCAAATAGTGGCAACAGCTGCAATAGCGCCTCCTGAGGTCAGGAAGAAAATGACACCTGATAGCCTAAAAATGGAGGACAAGATGCAGCGTTCCTGTAATGAACCCTACCCCACTGAAGAGTGGCCCTTCCAGTCCAATAAAGAGGAAGACATCTCTTACGGGGAACCCGAACTGAGTCACACCCACAAAACACCCCAAGAATGGTGGGGGTGCCTGAACTCGGCACGAACAGAAAAGACCGCTCCCTTTGATGACGAATATGATCAGTAGGAGACAGAGCGGGAGCAGTGGATCACCGAATATTTCCGTCAGCTATTACAGTTGCAAGAAAAGCCGGGTGGATCCAGTGACGCTGCTAAAACTTCAAATGAAGATGGAGACCTCAGTATCCCTGAAGGGACGGTGTCATCCAAATCAAAAAGGAAGAAAAAGAAAAGTGGTTCTTCACTTACCGTGGAAGTAACAGACACGTCCGCAGATCCTGTGGAGAAAAAGGGGGACGAGATGCCCTGCAGGCTAGAGAAAATGGAGAATTCGTACCACGTATAACTGAATATCCAGAGGGCCCAAGGCAGAAGTAGTGTACCCCAAAGAAGTGTCTGTCCGGTGCCAACAGTGAGGAACCCTCAACCAGTCATCCCAGGGAAGCGGAGCCGGAACCAGTGAGTGACGATCCCTTAACCAGCCCTGAAGACGCCCTGAAAATTGCCAGGCGTGACTGTGATTAACTCCGTGAACAATTGAATCAAAAGAAAGATGGTTACGCGGAGCTACTGAAAAATAACGTGAGGCTACAAGAAGATGTGCTCACAATTTACTCTTTAGCCAGGACAGAATTGGACGATCTCAAGACTGAGCTAGATACTGCAAAGGCTACTATTTCCGCCATGGATGAAAAGCAGAGCCAATCTGATAAAATGGTGGCTACGCTAAAGCGGCAGTATGAGGAGGCACTGAAGCAGATGACAGTCTTCCAGCAAGAGGTTCACACTCTTCGCATAGAGCTGAATGCCTCACAACAGGAGATCAACAGTGTCCGGATAGAAGTGGACGTATCTCAGAAAGAGGTTCAGACACTCCGCAGAGCACTTGATGCCTCACATCATGAGACCAACAGCTGCCGCACAGACCTGGAAGTTTCCAGAAAGGAACTACACAGTCTCACTGAGGAGCTGGACATTTCAAGGAAAACTATCCTACATCTTAACTTAGATCTCAAAGTCTCTCAGAAGGAGCTTCAGAACTTAAACCTGGAGATGGAAGTCTCACGCCAGGAGACAGCCTGCCTCCAAGCAGATGTGCAAAAATGGAAGGTGGACTGCAAGGAAGCCCTGAATAGTACAGAGGCTGAAAAAAGAGAAAATTTAAGATTAAAAAAAGAAAATTCTGAGTTGACAGAATACGTCAAGGGAAAGAATGAAGAGCTGCAGGCTCTTAAAGAAATAAATAAACTTTTGAAAGAGGAAATGTTTGAAGCAGAACACCGACTGCAGAACCAACTGCAAGGTCTGCGTACACACCTCCAGTATGCTGAGGAGAAGCAGCAAACGCTGCAGGAAGAAAAGCTGCAGGCTGCTAAAGAGGTACAAGCGCTGCAGGAACGTCTGAATACCCAGAACGTCCCCACAGAGCAGTATGAGGAGCTAAAGGCCACGCTGCAGGTCTTCAGAGCATCATTGGAGGCGGAGCTTTGATATCAGGTGACTCTGTATGAGAGGGAGCGTGAGAAGGCTCAGAAACTGGAGCAAGAGCTGGAGAGACAGAGAGACTGTTCCATTCCCTTGAGTCAGTACACCAAGGAGAAAACAGACGCAGCGGCAACCTTGACGACAGAAATTACAGAGCTCCAGAATATGAAGGAGACTCTGATACAGATTCCTCCAATACGGAAAAAGGTATTGGCACTGCCCAAGCACCAGTATCTCACAGTAACTAATGCCCGTGAGGGCAAGGGTACAGTGAGAGTTGGGGATTCCACGCAACTTCAAAACAAAAATACGAAGTTTGAGCCACCAAAGAAAGCACTAGCCAAACCTACAGCTGCCCAACAGGCAACAAACAGAGGTAGGAGTGCAGAATCCTTAGCTGAAGAAGCTGAACTGGTGACTCCGTGGTGTGGAGAAGCTGCAGAAAGACTGCTTCAAGAGCAGAAAACTCCAAGGGCTAGTCCTAACTGCTCTACAACTGTTGACATACACTTTGTCTACAAAAAGAGGAGTGTCCGACGCAACAGAAATCTCAAGACCGCGCAAGCAATAAGAAGACTTTACGTGGAAATAGTCCTCCTCGAGCGACTGAGGAGTGCTGATCTCAAGCACCTTCGGGAGCAGACAAAAATGAACTGGAGAAAGGGCTCCAATCCCAGCGGGACAGAGGGTTCTCTTCCTCCATCCACTCTCATTCAAGTCACAGAAAGATCTCGAATGAGAGTGGAAGGATGGGCTTTGGCCGTGGTAAGCCCGAGCTTCCCACAAACAGGGGAGGTATGTAACAGGGGACTTATCCCTGTTCAGTAATGTGCCTTTAATCTAGCAGTGTGGTGGTTAACTTCTGGTAGTTAATTACTAAACACCACCTGCCTGATTGAGATGGCTTACAAAAGCCTGTCTGTTCAAACAGGAAGTGAGAACTCTTTAGCTGACACCTGAGCTGAACTTGGAGACACACTTGTTTTGAGCTCTGCCAAAGTTAGCAGAGCTGCTTTCAAGACACAAGGCCCAAATAAGACTTCTAAACCCGGATGCTGATTTTCTGTGCACGCTCAGTGCGGTTCCAGGAGAGCAGAGAAGCTTACTCTACAGCTGATAAACAGATAAGACTTTCATTATTAAGAGACTGCTTATATCTGCTTATTTATGCTATATGTTTTGGTGCTGCGAGAACTACTTGATTAAGGGAGATGTGAATTATTGCATAGTGTTTCACTAGAATTACTCCCAAGTGATTAGAAGCTTTGTTCCCCCCCCTTGTTTGGATGAATTTCCTGATGAAAAGGAAAAGGCAGCATAAAGCCTTATTATAATTTCACATTATAAACGACTCCAAGTGTGTACCTCTGTAAACGTCCGTCCACAGTCACGAGATGGGGAGGGGGGTGGTGATGTGGGTAACGAGGTGGTGGGGTGGGTGGGGGTATTAAGGTTGTGATGTGGATCACGAGGTGGGGAGGTTGGGATGTGGGTCACGAGGGGGGATGCGGGGGGAGGTTGGGATTTGGATCACGAGGTGGGGGGATGTGGATCACGAGGTGGGGGGATGTGATTCACGAGGTGGGGGGGTGAGGATGTGGATCACGAGGTGGGGGAGAGGTTGGGATGTGGATCACGAGGTGGGGGGGAGGTTGTGATGTGGATCACGAGGTGGGGCGGGAGGTGGTGATGTGGATCAAGAGGTGGGGGGAGGTGGTGATGTGGGTCACGAGGTGGGTAGGGGAGGTGTTATGTGGATCACGATGTGGGGGGGTGGAGGTGATGTGGGTCACGATGTGGGGGGGGTGATGTGGGTCACGAAGTGGGGGGGAGGTGGTGGTTTGTGTCACGAGGCGGGGGGGAGGTTGTGATGTGGATAACGAGGTGAGGGGGGAGGTTGTGATGTGGATCACGAGGTGAGGGGGGAGGTTGTGATGTGGATCACGAGGTGGGGGGAGGTTGTGATGTGGATCACGAGGTGGTGATGTGGGGGGAGGTTGTGATGTGGATCACGAGGTGGGGGGGTGGGGATGTGGATCACGAGGTGGGGGGGAGGTGGTGATGTGGATCACGAGGTGGGGGGGAGGTGGTGATGTGGATCACCAGGTGGGGATGTGGGGGGAGGTTGTGATGTGGATCACCAGGTGGGGGGGGTGGGGATGTGGGGGGAGGTTGTGATGTTGATCACGAGGTGGGGGGGGGATGTGGATCACGAGGTGGGGGGGAGGTGGGGATGTTGATCACGAGGTGGGGGGGAGGTGGTGATGTTGATCACAAGGTGGGGGGGAGGTGGTGATGTGGATCACAAGGTCGGGGGGGAGTTGGTGATGTGGATCACGAGGTGGGGGGGAGTTGTGATGTGGGTCACGAGGTGGGGGGAGGTGGTGATGTGGGTCACGAGGTGTTGGGGAGGTGGTGATGTGGGTCACGAGGTGGGGGGGAGGTGGTGATGTGGGTCACGAGGTGGGGGGGAGGTGGTGATGTGGGTCACGAGGTGGGGGGGAGGTGGTAAAGTGGGTCACGAGGTGATGGGCAGGTGGTGATGTGGATCACGAGGTGGGTGGGGGAGGTGTGATGTGGATCACGATGTGGGGGGGTGGAGGTGATGTGGGTCACGATGTGGGGGGGGGGGTGATGTGGGTCACGAAGTGGGGGGGAGGTGGTGGTTTGTGTCACGAGGCGGGGGGAAGTGGTGATGTGGATCACGAGGTGGGGGGGAGGTTGTGATGTGGATCACGAGGTGAAGGGGGAGGTTGTGATGTGGATCACGAGGTGGGGGGGAGGTTGTGATGTGGATCACGAGGTGGTGATGTGGGGGGAGGTTGTGATGTGGATCACGAGGTGGGGGGGTGGGGATGTGGATGACGAGGTGGGGGGAGGTGGTGATGGGGATCACCAGGTGGGGATGTGGGGGGAGGTTGTGATGTGGATCACGAGGTGGGGGGGGTGGGGATGTGGGGGGAGGTTGTGATGTTGATCACGAGGTGGGGGGGGGGGGATGTGGATCACGAGGTGGGGGGGAGGTGGTGATGTTGATCACGAGGTGGGGGGGAGGTGGTGATGTGGATCACGAGGTGGGGGGGAGTTGGTGATGTGGATCACGAGGTGGGGGGGAGTTGTGATGTGGGTCACGAGGTGGGGGGAGGTGGTGATGTGGGTCACGAGGTGTTGGGGAGGTGGTGATGTGGGTCACGAGGTGGGGGGAGGTGGTGATGTGGGTCACGAGGTGGGGGGGAGGTGGTGATGTGAGTCACGAGGTGGGGGGGAGGTGGTGATGTGGGTCACGAGGTGGGGGGGAGGTGGTGATGTGGGTCACGAGGTGGGGGGGAGGTGGTGATGTGGATCACCAGGTGGGGATGTGGGGGGAGGTTGTGATGTGGATCACCAGGTGGGGGGGTGGGGATGTGGGGGGAGGTTGTGATGTTGATCACGAGGTGGGGGGGGGGGGATGTGGATCACGAGGTGGGGGGGAGGTGGTGATGTTGATCACGAGGTGGGTGGGGGAGGTGTGATGTGGATCACGATGTGTGGGGGGAGGTGATGTGGGTCACAAGGTGGGGGGGAGGTTGTGGTTTGTGTCACGAGGCGGGGGGGAGGTGGTGATTTGTGTTACGAGGCGGGGGGGAGGTGGTGATGTTGGTCACGAGGTGGGGGGGAGATTGTGATGTGGATCACGAGGTGGGGGGAAGTTGGTATGTGGATCACGAGGTGAGGGGAAGTTGGTATGTGGATCACGAGGTGAGGGGGGAGGTTGTGATGTGGATCACAAAGTGGGTGGGAGGTGGTGATGTGGGGGGAGGTGGTGATGTGGATCACGAGGTGAGGGGGGAGGTTGTGATGTGGATCACGAGGTGAGGGGGGAGGTTGTGATGTGGATCACGAGGTGAGGGGGGAGGTTGTGATGTGGATCACGAGGTGGGTGGTGGAGGTGTGATGTGGATCACGAGGTGGGTGGGGGAGGTGTGATGTGGATCACGATGTGGGAGGGGGAAGGTGATGTGAGTCACGAGGTGGGGGGGAGGTTGTGATGTGGATTACGAGGTGGGGATGTGAGGGTGGTTGTTATGTGGATCAAGAGGTGGTGGGGGGGTGGTGATGTGGATCACGAGGTGGGGGGTTGTGATGTGGGTCACGGGGTGAGAGGGGAGGTTGTGATGTGAATCACGAGGTGAGGGGTGGGGGTGGGGATGTGGATCACGAGGTGGGGGGGAGGTGGTGATGTTGATCACGAGGTGGGGGGGAGGTGGTGATGTGGGTCACGAGGTGGGAGGGAGGTGGTGATGTGGATCACGATGTGGGGGTTGGAGGTGGTGTGGGTCACGATGTGGGGGGGGAGGTGATGTGGGGGGGAGGTTGTGATGTGGATCACGAGGTGGGGGGGAGGTTGTGATGTGGATCACGAGGTGGGGGGGAGGTGGTGATGTGGGTCACGAGGTGGAGGGGAGGTGGTGATGTGGGTCACGAGGTGGAGGGGAGGTGGTGATGTTGGTCACGAGGTGGGGGGGAGGTGGTGATGTGGGTCACGAGGTGGGGGGGAGGTGGTGATGTGGGTCACGAGGTGGGGGGGGAGATGGTGAGGTGGGGGGGGGGTGGTGATTTGGGTCATGAGGTGGGGGGAGGTGGTGATGTGGGTCACGAGGTGGGGGGGAGGTGGTGATGTGGATCACGAGGTGGGGGGGAGGTGGTGATGTGGGTCACGAGGTGGGGGGAGGTGGTGATGTGGGTCACGAGGTGGGGGGAGGTGGTGATGTGGATCACGAGGTGGGGGGGTGGGGATGTGGATCACGAGGTGGGGGGGGAGGTGGTGATGTGGATCACGAGGTGGGGGGGAGGTGGTGATGTGGATCACGAGGTGGGGATGTGGGGGGAGGTTGTGATGTGGATCATGAGGTGGGGGGGTGGGGATGTGGGGGGAGGTTGTGATGTTGATCATGAGGTGAGGGGGGGGTGGGGATGTGGATAACGAGGTGGGGGGGAGGTGGTGATGTTGATCACGAGGTGGGGGGGAGGTGGTGATGTGGATCACAAGGTGGGGGGGAGGTGGTGATGTGGATCACAAGGTCGGGGGGGAGTTGGTGATGTGGATCACGAGGTGGGGGGGGAGTTGTGATGTGGGTCATGAGGTGGGGGGAGGTTGTGATGTGGGTCACGAGGTGGGGGGGAGGTGGTGATGTGGATCACAAGGTGGGGGGGAGGTGGTGATGTGGATCACAAGGTCGGGGGGGAGATGGTGATGTGGATCACGAGGTGGGGGGGGGAGTTGTGATGTGGGTCACGAGGTGGGGGGAGGTTGTGATGTGGGTCACGAGGTGGGGGGAGGTGGGGATGTGGGTCACGAGGTGTGGGGGAAGTGGTAATGTGGGTCACGAGGTGGGTGGGTGGGGGGGAAGGTTGTGATGTGGATCACGAGGTGGGGATGTGGGAATGTGGGGGGAGGTCGTGATGTGGGTCACGAGGTGGGGGGGGAAGGTTGTGATGTGGATCACGAGGTGGGGATTTGGGGGGAGGTGGTGATGTGGGTCACGAGGTGGGGGGGGTGGGGATGTGGATCACGAGGTGGTGGGGAGGTGGTGATGTGGGTCACGAGGTGGGGGGGACGTGGGGATGTGGGTCACAAGGTGGGGGGGAGGTGGTGATGTGGGTCACTGTAACAGGGGACTTATCCCTGTTCAGTAATGTGCCTTTAATCTAGCAGTGTGGTGGTTAACTTCTGGTAGTCAATTACTAAACACTACCTGCCTGATTGAGATGGCTTACAAAAGCCTGTCTGTTCAAACAGGAAGTGAGAACTCTTTAGCTGACACCTGAGCTGAACTTGGAGACACACTTGTTTTGAGCTCTGCCAAAGTTAGCAGAGCTGCTTTCAAGACACAAGGCCCAAATAAGACTTCTAAACCTGGATGCTGATTTTCTGTGCACGCTCAGTGCGGTTCCAGGAGAGCAGAGAAGCTTACTCTACAGCTGATAAACAGATAAGACTTTCATTATTAAGAGACTGCTTATATCTGCTTATTTATGCTATATGTTTTGGGGCTGCGAGAACTGCTTGATTAAGGGAGATGTGAATTATTGCATAGTGTTTCACTAGAATTACTCCCAAGTGATTAGAAGCTTTGTTCCCCCCATTGTTTGGATGAATTTCCTGATGAAAAGGAAAAGGCACAATAAAGCCTTATTATAATTTCACATTATAAACGACTCCAAGTGTGTACCTCTGTAAACGTCCGTCCACATATGGTCGTCAGAAGTGGGACAAGAGGTGTCCTTGTAGTTAAAAAGGACCGGAGTTTTTATGTGAAATTTTTTGTTATGCTTTTTTGCCTACAAACAGTCTAAACAACTTGGAAAAAAAAAAAACCCTCATGCAGCAGAGATCAGATTTAAAGGGACACACACCACTGAAACTTACAAAACCACAGATGGACTCTTTTCCCCAATCCCAAGAGACTATTGAAGCAGGTAAACCTTTAATTACCTATCACAAAGTGTAATACGGTCATTGAAATAGGGATGTTGCCTTCTAGCCATAGTCAGGGTTCAAGAAGTGAGTCAGCCCTTAAAAAGGGATAGGTTTTTCTTATTTTCAAAAGTTTCGCTGAAGCAGTGAAAACAGATGGTGACCCACGAGTGGTACTGATTTTGCAAATAAAGGTTGCCACACCGCATAGGGCTACCAGCTGTGAATGGAGTATATGCAGAAAGGTGTGAAAATTGATACAAAGACTGTGCTGAAGCAGGGGTATTTTTAGCAAACAAATGCTGAGTGTAAAATTGCCCTATAAAGAAAAAGTTTTTTCAAAGCCAATTGCTGAGTGTTGAGTCCACTGCAAAGAATGTTTTTTTTTTCTGCAAGTAAAAAAGTATGCCTATTATCTTGGGAGCAAAACAGACACCCAAAGTGTGAAGTGTGAATGCCATAATACCCAAAGATGAGACTGAAAATTACTGAACTCAGGCAGAAAACCAAATTCTGTTGCTGACGTGGAGGAATTCACCTAGCAAATAAATGGTGTATAGCAAATAGACTTTTTTTTTACCTAGCAACTGCACAATCTTGTATACCTGATAAGAGAAAATGCATGCACATACTGCTGATATTGAAAAAAAAAAATTACCCAAGAAAGAAAAATCTACAGAGATGCCTGTGAGAGCCATGACCTCTACAAGCAAAATATGCCCATCTGTAGGACTATCACAATTGGGGGTTCTAGCAAATAGTGGCAACAGCTGCAATAGCGCCTCCTGAGGTCAGGAAGAAAATGACACCTGATAGCCTAAAAATGGAGGACAAGATGCAGCGTTCCTGTAATGAACCCTACCCCACTGAAGAGTGGCCCTTCCAGTCCAATAAAGAGGAAGACATCTCTTACGGGGAACCCGAACTGAGTCACACCCACAAAACACCCCAAGAATGGTGGGGGTGCCTGAACTCGGCACGAACAGAAAAGACCGCTCCCTTTGATGACGAATATGATCAGTAGGAGACAGAGCGGGAGCAGTGGATCACCGAATATTTCCGTCAGCTATTACAGTTGCAAGAAAAGCCGGGTGGATCCAGTGACGCTGCTAAAACTTCAAATGAAGATAGAGACCTCAGTATCCCTGAAGGGACGGTGTCATCCAAATCAAAAAGGAAGAAAAAGAAAAGTGGTTCTTCACTTACCGTGGAAGTAACAGACACGTCCGCAGATCCAGTGGAGAAAAAGGGGGACGAGATGCCCTGCAGGCTAGAGAAAATGGAGAATTCGTACCACGTATAACTGAATATCCAGAGGGCCCAAGGCAGAAGTAGTGTACCCCAAAGAAGTGTCTGTCCGGTGCCAACAGTGAGGAACCCTCAACCAGTCATCCCAGGGAAGCGGAGCCGGAACCAGTGAGTGACGATCCCTTAACCAGCCCTGAAGACGCCCTGAAAATTGCCAGGCGTGACTGTGATTAACTCCGTGAACAATTGAATCAAAAGAAAGATGGTTACGCGGAGCTACTGAAAAATAACGTGAGGCTACAAGAAGATGTGCTCACAATTTACTCTTTAGCCAGGACAGAATTGGACGATCTCAAGACTGAGCTAGATACTGCAAAGGCTACTATTTCCGCCATGGATGAAAAGCAGAGCCAATCTGATAAAATGGTGGCTACGCTAAAGCGGCAGTATGAGGAGGCACTGAAGCAGATGACAGTCTTCCAGCAAGAGGTTCACACTCTTCGCATAGAGCTGAATGCCTCACAACAGGAGATCAACAGTGTCCGGATAGAAGTGGACGTATCTCAGAAAGAGGTTCAGACACTCCGCAGAGCACTTGATGCCTCACATCATGAGACCAACAGCTGCCGCACAGACCTGGAAGTTTCCAGAAAGGAACTACACAGTCTCACTGAGGAGCTGGACATTTCAAGGAAAACTATCCTACATCTTAACTTAGATCTCAAAGTCTCTCAGAAGGAGCTTCAGAACTTAAACCTGGAGATGGAAGTCTCACGCCAGGAGACAGCCTGCCTCCAAGCAGATGTGCAAAAATGGAAGGTGGACTGCAAGGAAGCCCTGAATAGTACAGAGGCTGAAAAAAGAGAAAATTTAAGATTAAAAAAAGAAAATTCTGAGTTGACAGAATACGTCAAGGGAAAGAATGAAGAGCTGCAGGCTCTTAAAGAAATAAATAAACTTTTGAAAGAGGAAATGTTTGAAGCAGAACACCGACTGCAGAACCAACTGCAAGGTCTGCGTACACACCTCCAGTATGCTGAGGAGAAGCAGCAAACGCTGCAGGAAGAAAAGCTGCAGGCTGCTAAAGAGGTACAAGCGCTGCAGGAACGTCTGAATACCCAGAACGTCCCCACAGAGCAGTATGAGGAGCTAAAGGCCACGCTGCAGGTCTTCAGAGCATCATTGGAGGCGGAGCTTTGATATCAGGTGACTCTGTATGAGAGGGAGCGTGAGAAGGCTCAGAAACTGGAGCAAGAGCTGGAGAGACAGAGAGACTGTTCCATTCCCTTGAGTCAGTACACCAAGGAGAAAACAGACGCAGCGGCAACCTTGACGACAGAAATTACAGAGCTCCAGAATATGAAGGAGACTCTGATACAGATTCCTCCAATACGGAAAAAGGTATTGGCACTGCCCAAGCACCAGTATCTCACAGTAACTAATGCCCGTGAGGGCAAGGGTACAGTGAGAGTTGGGGATTCCACGCAACTTCAAAACAAAAATACGAAGTTTGAGCCACCAAAGAAAGCACTAGCCAAACCTACAGCTGCCCAACAGGCAACAAACAGAGGTAGGAGTGCAGAATCCTTAGCTGAAGAAGCTGAACTGGTGACTCCGTGGTGTGGAGAAGCTGCAGAAAGACTGCTTCAAGAGCAGAAAACTCCAAGGGCTAGTCCTAACTGCTCTACAACTGTTGACATACACTTTGTCTACAAAAAGAGGAGTGTCCGACGCAACAGAAATCTCAAGACCGCGCAAGCAATAAGAAGACTTTACGTGGAAATAGTCCTCCTCGAGCGACTGAGGAGTGCTGATCTCAAGCACCTTCGGGAGCAGACAAAAATGAACTGGAGAAAGGGCTCCAATCCCAGCGGGACAGAGGGTTCTCTTCCTCCATCCACTCTCATTCAAGTCACAGAAAGATCTCGAATGAGAGTGGAAGGATGGGCTTTGGCCGTGGTAAGCCCGAGCTTCCCACAAACAGGGGAGGTATGTAACAGGGGACTTATCCCTGTTCAGTAATGTGCCTTTAATCTAGCAGTGTGGTGGTTAACTTCTGGTAGTTAATTACTAAACACCACCTGCCTGATTGAGATGGCTTACAAAAGCCTGTCTGTTCAAACAGGAAGTGAGAACTCTTTAGCTGACACCTGAGCTGAACTTGGAGACACACTTGTTTTGAGCTCTGCCAAAGTTAGCAGAGCTGCTTTCAAGACACAAGGCCCAAATAAGACTTCTAAACCTGGATGCTGATTTTCTGTGCACGCTCAGTGCGGTTCCAGGAGAGCAGAGAAGCTTACTCTACAGCTGATAAACAGATAAGACTTTCATTATTAAGAGACTGCTTATATCTGCTTATTTATGCTATATGTTTTGGTGCTGCGAGAACTACTTGATTAAGGGAGATGTGAATTATTGCATAGTGTTTCACTAGAATTACTCCCAAGTGATTAGAAGCTTTGTTCCCCCCCCTTGTTTGGATGAATTTCCTGATGAAAAGGAAAAGGCAGCATAAAGCCTTATTATAATTTCACATTATAAACGACTCCAAGTGTGTACCTCTGTAAACGTCCGTCCACAGTCACGAGATGGGGAGGGGGGTGGTGATGTGGGTAACGAGGTGGTGGGGTGGGTGGGGGTATTAAGGTTGTGATGTGGATCACGAGGTGGGGAGGTTGGGATGTGGGTCACGAGGGGGGATGCGGGGGGAGGTTGGGATTTGGATCACGAGGTGGGGGGATGTGGATCACGAGGTGGGGGGATGTGATTCACGAGGTGGGGGGGTGAGGATGTGGATCACGAGGTGGGGGAGAGGTTGGGATGTGGATCACGAGGTGGGGGGGAGGTTGTGATGTGGATCACGAGGTGGGGCGGGAGGTGGTGATGTGGATCAAGAGGTGGGGGGGAGGTGGTGATGTGGGTCACGAGGTGGGTAGGGGAGGTGTTATGTGGATCACGATGTGGGGGGGTGGAGGTGATGTGGGTCACGATGTGGGGGGGGTGATGTGGGTCACGAAGTGGGGGGGAGGTGGTGGTTTGTGTCACGAGGCGGGGGGGAGGTTGTGATGTGGATAACGAGGTGAGGGGGGAGGTTGTGATGTGGATCACGAGGTGAGGGGGGAGGTTGTGATGTGGATCACGAGGTGGGGGGGAGGTTGTGATGTGGATCACGAGGTGGTGATGTGGGGGGAGGTTGTGATGTGGATCACGAGGTGGGGGGGTGGGGATGTGGATCACGAGGTGGGGGGGAGGTGGTGATGTGGATCACCAGGTGGGGGGGGTGGGGATGTGGGGGGAGGTTGTGATGTTGATCACGAGGTGGGGGGGGGGATGTGGATCACGAGGTGGGGGGGAGGTGGGGATGTTGATCACGAGGTGGGGGGGAGGTGGTGATGTTGATCACAAGGTGGGGGGGAGGTGGTGATGTGGATCACAAGGTGGGGGGGAGTTGTGATGTGGGTCACGAGGTGGGGGGAGGTGGTGATGTGGGTCACGAGGTGTTGAGGAGGTGGTGATGTGGGTCACGAGGTGGGGGGGAGGTGGTGATGTGGGTCACGAGGTGGGGGGGAGGTGGTGATGTGGGTCACGAGGTGGGGGGGAGGTGGTAAAGTGGGTCACGAGGTGATGGGCAGGTGGTGATGTGGATCACGAGGTGGGTGGGGGAGGTGTGATGTGGATCACGATGTGGGGGGGTGGAGGTGATGTGGGTCACGATGTGGGGGGGGGGTGATGTGGGTCACGAAGTGGGGGGGAGGTGGTGGTTTGTGTCACGAGGCGGGGGGGAAGTGGTGATGTGGATCACGAGGTGGGGGGGAGGTTGTGATGTGGATCACGAGGTGAAGGGGGAGGTTGTGATGTGGATCACGAGGTGGGGGGGAGGTTGTGATGTGGATCACGAGGTGGTGATGTGGGGGGAGGTTGTGATGTGGATCACGAGGTGGGGGGGTGGGGATGTGGATGACGAGGTGGGGGGAGGTGGTGATGGGGATCACCAGGTGGGGATGTGGGGGGAGGTTGTGATGTGGATCACGAGGTGGGGGGGGGTGGGGATGTGGGGGGAGGTTGTGATGTTGATCACGAGGTGGGGGGGGGGGGATGTGGATCACGAGGTGGGGGGGAGGTGGTGATGTTGATCACGAGGTGGGGGGGAGGTGGTGATGTGGATCACGAGGTGGGGGGGAGTTGGTGATGTGGATCACGAGGTGGGGGGGAGTTGTCATGTGGGTCACGAGGTGGGGGGAGGTGGTGATGTGGGTCACGAGGTGTTGGGGAGGTGGTGATGTGGGTCACGAGGTGGGGGGAGGTGGTGATGTGGGTCACGAGGTGGGGGGGAGGTGGTGATGTGAGTCACGAGGTGGGGGGGAGGTGGTGATGTGGGTCACGAGGTGGGGGGGAGGTGGTGATGTGGGTCACGAGGTGGGGGGGAGGTGGTGATGTGGATCACCAGGTGGGGATGTGGGGGGAGGTTGTGATGTGGATCACCAGGTGGGGGGGTGGGGATGTGGGGGGAGGTTGTGATGTTGATCACGAGGTGGGGGGGGGGGGGATGTGGATCACGAGGTGGGGGGGAGGTGGTGATGTTGATCACGAGGTGGGGGGGGGAGGTGGTGATGTGGGTCACGAGGTGGGGGGGACGTGGTGATGTGGGTCACAAGGTGGGGGGGAGGTGCTGATGTGGATCACGAGGTGGGTGGGGGAGGTGTGATGTGGATCACGATGTGTGGGGGAAGTTGGTATGTGGATCACGAGGTGAGGGGAAGTTGGTATGTGGATCACGAGGTGAGGGGGGAGGTTGTGATGTGGATCACAAAGTGGGTGGGAGGTGGTGATGTGGGGGGAGGTGGTGATGTGGATCACGAGGTGAGGGGGGAGGTTGTGATGTGGATCACGAGGTGAGGGGGGAGGTTGTGATGTGGATCACGAGGTGAGGGGGGAGGTTGTGATGTGGATCACGAGGTGGGTGGGGGAGGTGTGATGTGGATCACGAGGTGGGTGGGGGAGGTGTGATGTGGATCACGATGTGGGAGGGGGAAGGTGATGTGAGTCACGAGGTGGGGGGGAGGTTGTGATGTGGATTACGAGGTGGGGATGTGAGGGTGGTTGTTATGTGGATCAAGAGGTGGTGGGGGGGTGGTGATGTGGATCACGAGGTGGGGGGTTGTGATGTGGGTCACGGGGTGAGAGGGGAGGTTGTGATGTGAATCACGAGGTGAGGGGTGGGGGTGGGGATGTGGATCACGAGGTGGGGGGGAGGTGGTGATGTTGATCACGAGGTGGGGGGGAGGTGGTGATGTGGGTCACGAGGTGGGGGGGAGGTGGTGATGTGGGTCACGAGGTGGGAGGGAGGTGGTGATGTGGATCACGATGTGGGGGTTGGAGGTGGTGTGGGTCACGATGTGGGGGGGGAGGTGATGTGGGTCACGAGGTGGGGGGGAGGTTGTGATGTGGATCACGAGGTGGGGGGGAGGTTGTGATGTGGATCACGAGGTGGGGGGGAGGTGGTGATGTGGGTCACGAGGTGGAGGGGAGGTGGTGATGTGGGTCACGAGGTGGAGGGGAGGTGGTGATGTTGGTCACGAGGTGGGGGGGAGGTGGTGATGTGGGTCACGAGGTGGGGGAGAGGTGGTGATGTGGGTCACGAGGTGGGGGGGGAGATGGTGAGGTGGGGGGGGGGGGTGGTGATTTGGGTCATGAGGTGGGGGGAGGTGGTGATGTGGGTCACGAGGTGGGGGGGAGGTGGTGATGTGGATCACGAGGTGGGGGGGAGGTGGTGATGTGGGTCACGAGGTGGGGGGAGGTGGTGATGTGGGTCACGAGGTGGGGGGAGGTGGTGATGTGGGTGACGAGGTGGGGGGGTGGTGATGTGGGTCACGAGGTGGGGGGGGGTGGGTGGGGGGTAAGGTTGTGATGTGGATCACGAGGTGGGGATGTGGGGGGCGGTTGGGATGTGGATCACGAGGTGGGGATGTGGGGGGAGGTTGGGATGTGGATCATGAGGTGGGGATGTGGGGGGAGGTTGTGATGTGTATCACGAGGTGGGGGGGACGGGATGTGGGGGGAGGTTGTGATGTGGATCACGAGGTGGGGGGGGTGGGGATGTGGGGGGAGGTTTGTGATGTGGATCACGAGGTGGGGGGTGTGGGGAAGTGGATCACGAGGTGGGGGGGAGGTGGTGATGTGGGTCACGAGGTGGGGGGGGTGGGTGGGGGGTAAGGTTGTGATGTGGATCACGAGGTGGGGTATTGGGGGGAGGTTGGGATATGGATCATGAGGTGGGGATGTGGGGGGCGGTTGGGATGTGGATCACGAGGTGGGGATGTGGGGGGAGGTTGGGATGTGGATCACGAGGTGGGGATGTGGGGGGAGGTTGTGATGTGTATCACGAGGTGGGGGGGACGGGGATGTGGGGGGAGGTTGTGATGTGGATCACGAGGTGGGGGGGTGGGGATGTGGGGGGAGGTTGTGATGTGGATCACGAGGTGGGGGGTGTGGGGATGTGGATCACGAGGTGGGGGGGAGGTGGTGATGTTGATCACGAGGTGGGGGGGAGGTGGTGATGTGGATCACGAGGTGGGGGGGATGTGGTGATGTGGATCACGAGGTGGGGGGGAGGTGGTGATGTGAATCACGAGGTGGGGGGGAGGTGGTGATGTAGGTCACGAGGTGGGGGGGAGGTGGTGGGGTGGGTCACGAGGTGGGGGGAGGTGGTGATGTGGGTCACGAGGTGGGGGGAGGTGTGATGTGGGTCACGAGGTGTTGGGGAGGTGGTGATGTGGGTCACGAGGTGGGGGGGGAGGTGGTGATGTGGGTCACGAGGTGGGGGGGAGGTGGTGATGTGGGTCACGAGGTGGGGGGGAGGTTTTGATGTGGGTCACGAGGTGGGGGGGGGTATTTATGTGGATCACGAGGTGGGGGGGGAGTTGTGGTGTGGATCACGAGGTGAGGGGGGAGGTGGTGATGTGGGTCACAAGGTGGGGGGGGGAGGTGGTGATGTAGGTCACGAGGTGGGGGGGAGGTGGTGGGGTGGGTCACGAGGTGGGGGGAGGTGGTGATGTGGGTCACGAGGTGGGGGGAGGTGGTGATGTGGGTCACGAGGTGTTGGGGAGGTGGTGATGTGGGTCACGAGGTGGGGGGGAGGTGGTGATGTGGGTCACGAGGTGGGGGGGAGGTGGTGATGTGGGTCACGAGGTGGGGGGGAGGTTTTGATGTGGGTCACGAGGTGGGGGGGAGGTATTTATGTGGGTCACGAGGTGGGGGGCAGGTGTTGATGTGGGTCACGAGGTGGGGGGCAGGTGGTGATGTGGATCACGAGGTGGGGGGGAGGTGGTGATGTGGGTCACGAGGTAGGGGGGAGGTGGCGATGTGGGTCACGAGGGGGGGGAGGTGGTGATGTGGGTCACGAGGTGGGGGGGGGAGGTGGTGATGTGGGTCACGAGGTGGTGATGTGGGTCACGAGGTGGTGATGTGGGTCACGAGGTGGGGGGGGAGGGGGTGATGTGGGTCACGAGGTGGGGGGGGGAAGTGGTGATGTGGGTCACGAGGTGGGGGGGGAAGTGGTGATGTGGGTCACGAGGTGGGGGGGGAGGTGGTGATGTGGATCACGAGGTGGGGGAGAGGTGGTGATGTGGGTCACGAGGTGGGGGGAGGTGGTGATGTGGGTCACGAGGTGGGGGGGTGGTGATGTGGGTCACGAGGTGGGGATGTGGGGGGAGGTTGGGATGTGGATCATGAGGTGGGTATGTGGGGGAGGTTGGGATGTGGATCACGAGGTGGGGTGGGATGTGAATCACGAGGTGGGGGGGTGGGGATGTGGATTACGAGGTGGTGGGGAGGTGGTGATGTGGGTCACGAGGTGGGGGGGACGTGGTGATGTGGGTCACAAGGTGGGGGGGAAGTGGTGATGTGGGTCACGAGGTGGGGGGTGGGGTGATGTGGGTAACGAGGTAGTGGGGTGGGGGTATTAAGATTGTGATGTGGATCACGAGGTGGGGATGTGGGGGGAGGTTGGGATGTGGGTCACGAGGGGGGATGCGAGGGGAGGTTGGGATTTGGATCACGAGGTGGAGGGGATGTGGATCACGAGGTGGGGGGCTGTGAATCACGAGGTGGGGGGGTGAGGATGTGGATCACGAGGTGGGGGGGGAGGTTGTGATGTGGATCACGAGGTGGGGCGGGAGGTGGTGATGTGGATCACGAGGTGGGGGGGAGGTGGTGATGTGGGTCACAAGGTGGGGGGGTGGTGGTGATGTGGATCACGAGGTGGGTGGGGAGGGGTGATGTGGATCACGAGGTGGGTGGGGGAGGTGTGATGTGGATTTTAGATGTGGGGGGTTGAGGAGATGTGGGTCACGATGTGTTTTGGGGGAGGTGATGTGGGTCACAAGGTGGGGGGGAGGTTGTGATGTGGATCACGAGGTGGGGGGAGGTTGTGATGTGGATCACGAGGTGAGGGGGGAGGTTGTGATGTGGATCACGAGGTGGGGGGGAGGTTGTGATGTGGATCACGAGGTGGTGATGTGGGGGAAAGTTGTGATGTGGTTCACGAGGTGGGGGGGGGTGGGGATGGGGGGGAGGTTGTGATGTGGATCACGAGGTGGGGAGGTGGGGATGTGGGGGAGGTTGTGATGTGGATCACGAGGTGGGGGGGTGGGGATTTTGTGGATCACGAGGTGGGGGGAGGTTGTGATGTTGATCACGAGGTGGGGGGAGGTTGTGATGTTGATCACGAGGTGGGGGGGAGGTGGTGATGTGGGTCACGAGGTGGGGGGGAGGTGGTGATGTGGGTCACGAGGTGGGGGGGAGGTGGTGATGTGGGTCACGAGGTAGGGGGGAGGTGGTGATGTGGGTCACGAGGTGGGGGGGAGGTGGTGATGTGGGTCACGAGGTGGGGGGAGGGAAGTGGTGATGTGGGTCACGAGGTGGGGGGAGGGAAGTGGTGATGTGGGTCACGAGGTGGGGGGGGAGGTGGTGATGTGGGTCACGAGGTGGGTGGGGAGGTGGTGATGTGGGTCACGAGGTGGGGGGGAGGTGGTGATGTGGGTCACGAGGTGGTGGGGTGGTTATGTGGGTTACGAGGTGGGGGGGGTGGGTGGGAAGGTTGTGATGTGGATCACGAGGTGGGGTATTGGGGGGAGGTTGGGATGTGGATCATGAGGTGGGGATGTGCGGGGAGGTTGGGATGTGGATCACGAGGTGGGGATGTGGGGGGAGGTTGGGATGTGGATCACGAGGTGGGGATGTGGGGGGAGGTTGGGATGTGGGTCACGAGGGGGGGATGCGGGGGGAGGTTGGGATTTGGATCACGAGGTGGGGGGGATGTGGATCACGAGGTGGGGGGATGTGAATCACGAGGTGGGGGGGGTTAGGATGTGGATCACGAGGTGGGGGGGAGGTTGTGATGTGGATCACGAGGTGGGGCGGGAGGTGGTGATGTGGATCAAGAGGTGGGGGGGAGGTGGTGATGTGGGTCACGAGGGTAGGGCGGGAGGTGGTGATGTGGATCACGAGGTGGGTGGGGGAGGTGTGATGTGGATCACGATGTGGGGGGGTGGAGGTGATGTGGGTCACGATGTGGGGGGGGAGGTGATGTGGGTTACGAAGTGGGGGGGGAGGTGGTGGTTTGTGTCACGAGGCGGGGGGGAAGTGGTGATGTGGATCACGAGGTGGGGGGGAGGTTGTGATGTGGATAACGAGGTGAGGGGGGAGGTTGTGATGTGGATCACGAGGTGGGGGGGAGGTTGTGATGTGGATCACGAGGTGGTGATGTGGGGGGAGGTTGTGATGTGGATCACGAGGTGGGGGGGTGGGGATGTGGATCACGAGGTGGGGTGGAGGTGGTGATGTGGATCACGGGGTGGGGGGGGGTGGTGATGTGGATCACGAGGTGGGGATGTGGGGGGAGGTTGTGATGTAGATCATGAGGTGGGGGGGTGGGGATGTGGGGGGAGGTTGTGATGTTGATCACGAGGTGGGGGGGGTGGGGATGTGGATCACGAGGTGGGGGGGAGGTGGTGATGTTGATCACGAGGTGGGGGGGGAGGTGGTGATGTGGATCACAAGGTTGGGGGGAGGTTTTGATGTGGATCACAAGGTCGGGGGGGAGTTGGTGATGTGGATCACGAGGTGGGGGTGGAGTTGTGATGTGGGTCACGAGGTGGGGGGAGGTTGTGATGTGGGTCACGAAGTGTTGGGGAGGTGGTGATGTGGGTCACGAGGTGGGGGGGAGGTGGTGATGTGGGTCACGAGGTGGGGGGAGGTGGGGATGTGGGTCACGAGGTGGGGGGGAAGTGGTGATGTGGGTCACGAGGTGGGTGGGTGGGGGGGAAGGTTGTGATGTGGATCACGAGGTGGGGATGTGGGGGGAGGTGGTGATGTGGGTCACGAGGTGGGGGGGGGAAGGTTGTGATGTGGAACACGAGGTGGGGATGTGGGGGGAGGTGGTGATGTGGGTCACGAGGTGGGGGGGTGGTGATGTGGGTCACGAGGTGGGTGGGGGGGAAGGTTGTGATGTGGATCACGAGGTGGGGATGTGGGGGGAGGTTGGGATGTGGATCATGAGGTGGGGATGTGGGGGGAGGTTGGGATGTGGATCACGATGTGGGGATGTGGGGGGAGGTTGGGATGTGGATCACGAGGTGGGGATGTGGGGGGAGGTTGGGATGTGGATCACGAGGTGGGGGGGATGTGAATCACGAGGTGGGGGGGTGGGGATGTGGATCACGAGGTGGTGGGGAGGTGGTGATGTGGGTCACGAGGTGGGGGGACGTGGGGGGGGAGGTGATGTGGGTCACGAAGTGGGGGGGAGGTGGTGGTTTGTGTCACGAGGCGGGGGGGAAGTGGTGATGTGGATCACGAGTTGGGGGGGGAGGTTGTGATGTGGATAACGAGGTGAGGGGGGAGGTTGTGATGTGGATCACGAGGTGGGGGGGAGGTTGTGATGTGGATCACGAGGTGGGGGGAGGTTGTGATGTGGATCACGAGGTGGGGGGGTGGGGATGTGGATCACGAGGTGGGGGGGGAGGTGGTGATGTGGATCACGAGGTGGGGGGGAGGTGGTGATGTGGATCACGAGGTGGGGATGTGGGGGGAGGTTGTGATGTGGATCATGAGGTGGGGGGGGTGGGGATGTGGGGGGAGGTTGTGATGTTGATCATGAGGTGAGGGGGGGTGGGGATGTGGATAACGAGGTGGGGGGGAGGTGGTGATGTTGATCACGAGGTGGGGGGGAGGTGGTGATGTGGATCACAAGGTGGGGGGGAGGTGGTGATGTGGATCACAAGGTCGGGGGGGAGTTGGTGATGTGGATCACGAGGTGGGGGAGAGGTTGGGATGTGGATCACGAGGTGGGGGGGGAGGTTGTGATGTGGATCACGAGGTGGGGCGGGAGGTGGTGATGTGGATCAAGAGGTGGGGGGGAGGTGGTGATGTGGGTCACGAGGTGGGTGGGGGAGGTGTGATGTGGATCACGATGTGGGGGGGTGGAGGTGATGTGGGTCACGATGTGGGGGGGGGTGATGTGGGTCACGAAGTGGGGGGGAGGTGGTGGTTTGTGTCACGAGGCGGGGGGGGAAGTGGTGATGTGGATCACGAGGTGGGGGGGAGGTTGTGATGTGGATAACGAGGTGAGGGGGGAGGTTGTGATGTGGATCACGAGGTGAGGGGGGAGGTTGTGATGTGGATCACGAGGTGGGGGGGAGGTTGTGATGTGGATCACGAGGTGGTGATGTGGGGGGAGGTTGTGATGTGGATCACGAGGTGGGGGGGTGGGGATGTGGATCACGAGGTGGGGGGGAGGTGGTGATGTGGATCACGAGGTGGGGGGGGAGGTGGTGATGTGGATCACCAGGTGGGGATGTGGGGGGAGGTTGTGATGTGGATCACCAGGTGGGGGGGGGTGGGGATGTGGGGGGAGGTTGTGATGTTGATCACGAGGTGGGGGATGTGGATCACGAGGTGGGGGGGAGGTGGGGATGTTGATCACGAGGTGGGGGGGAGGTGGTGATGTTGATCACAAGGTGGGGGGGAGGTGGTGATGTGGATCACAAGGTCGGGGGGGAGTTGGTGATGTGGATCACGAGGTGGGGGGGAGTTGTGATGTGGGTCACGAGGTGGGGGGAGGTGGTGATGTGGGTCACGAGGTGTTGGGGAGGTGGTGATGTGGGTCACGAGGTGGGGGGGAGGTGGTGATGTGGGTCACGAGGTGGGGGGGAGGTGGTGATGTGGGTCACGAGGTGGGGGGGAGGTGGTGATGTGGGTCACGAGGTGATGGGCAGGTGGTGATGTGGATCACGAGGTGGGGGGGAGGTGGCGATGTGGGTCACGAGGTGGGGTGGGGGAGGTGTGATGTGGATCACGAGGTGGGTGGGGGAGGTGTGATGTGGATCACGATGTGGGAGGGGGAAGGTGATGTGAGTCACGAGGTGGGGGGGAGGTTGTGATGTGGATTACGAGGTGGGGATGTGAGGGTGGTTGTTATGTGGATCACGAGGTGGGGGGTTGTGATGTGGGTCACGGGGTGAGAGGGGAGGTTGTGATGTGAATCACGAGGTGAGGGGTGGGGGTGGGATGTGGATCACGAGGTGGGGGGGAGGTGGTGATGTTGATCACGAGGTGGGGGGGAGGTGGTGATGTGGGGTCACGAGGTGGGGGAGAGGTGGTGATGTGGGTCACGAGGTGGGGGGGGGGGGTGGTGATGTGGGCCACGAGGTGGGGGGGAGGTGGTGATGTGGGTCACGAGGTAGGGGGGAGGTGGTGATGTGGATCACAAGGTCGGGGGGGAGTTGGTGATGTGGATCACGAGGTGGGGGTGGAGTTGTGATGTGGGTCACGAGGTGGGGGGAGGTTGTGATGTGGGTCACGAAGTGTTGGGGAGGTGGTGATGTGGGTCACGAGGTGGGGGGGAGGTGGTGATGTGGGTCACGAGGTGGGGGGAGGTGGGGATGTGGGTCACGAGGTGGGGGGGAAGTGGTGATGTGGGTCACGAGGTGGGTGGGTGGGGGGGAAGGTTGTGATGTGGATCACGAGGTGGGGATGTGGGGATGTGGGGGGAGGTGGTGATGTGGGTCACGAGGTGGGGGGGGAAGGTTGTGATGTGGAACACGAGGTGGGGATGTGGGGGGAGGTGGTGATGTGGGTCACGAGGTGGGGGGGTGGTGATGTGGGTCACGAGGTGGGTGGGGGGGAAGGTTGTGATGTGGATCACGAGGTGGGGATGTGGGGGGAGGTTGGGATGTGGATCATGAGGTGGGGATGTGGGGGGAGGTTGGGATGTGGATCACGATGTGGGGATGTGGGGGGGAGGTTGGGATGTGGATCACGAGGTGGGGATGTGGGGGGAGGTTGGGATGTGGATCACGAGGTGGGGGGGATGTGAATCACGAGGTGGGGGGGGTGGGGATGTGGATCACGAGGTGGTGGGGAGGTGGTGATGTGGGTCACGAGGTGGGGGGACGTGGGGGGGGAGGTGATGTGGGTCACGAAGTGGGGGGGAGGTGGTGGTTTGTGTCACGAGGCGGGGGGGAAGTGGTGATGTGGATCACGAGTTGGGGGGGAGGTTGTGATGTGGATAACGAGGTGAGGGGGGAGGTTGTGATGTGGATCACGAGGTGGGGGGGAGGTTGTGATGTGGATCACGAGGTGGGGGGAGGTTGTGATGTGGATCACGAGGTGGGGGGGTGGGGATGTGGATCACGAGGTGGGGGGGGAGGTGGTGATGTGGATCACGAGGTGGGGGGGAGGTGGTGATGTGGATCACGAGGTGGGGATGTGGGGGGAGGTTGTGATGTGGATCATGAGGTGGGGGGGGTGGGGATGTGGGGGGAGGTTGTGATGTTGATCATGAGGTGAGGGGGGGTGGGGATGTGGATAACGAGGTGGGGGGGAGGTGGTGATGTTGATCACGAGGTGGGGGGGAGGTGGTGATGTGGATCACAAGGTGGGGGGGAGGTGGTGATGTGGATCACAAGGTCGGGGGGGAGTTGGTGATGTGGATCACGAGGTGGGGGGGGGAGTTGTGATGTGGGTCACGAGGTGGGGGGAGGTTGTGATGTGGGTCACGAGGTGGGGGGGGGGGTGGTGATGTGGATCACAAGGTGGGGGGGAGGTGGTGATGTGGATCACAAGGTCGGGGGGGAGTTGGTGATGTGGATCACGAGGTGGGGGGGGGAGTTGTGATGTGGGTCACGAGGTGGGGGGAGGTTGTGATGTGGGTCACGAGGTGGGGGGAGGTGGGGATGTGGGTCACGAGGTGTGGGGGAAGTGGTAATGTGGGTCACGAGGTGGGTGGGTGGGGGGGAAGGTTGTGATGTGGATCACGAGGTGGGGATGTGGGAATGTGGGGGGAGGTCGTGATGTGGGTCACGAGGTGGGGGGGGAAGGTTGTGATGTGGATCACGAGGTGGGGATTTGGGGGGAGGTGGTGATGTGGGTCACGAGGTGGGGGGGGGTGATGATGTGGATCACGAGGTGGGGGGGGTGTGAATCATGAGGTGGGGGGGTGGGGATGTGGATCACGAGGTGGTGGGGAGGTGGTGATGTGGGTCACGAGGTGGGGGGGACGTGGGGATGTGGGTCACAAGGTGGGGGGGAGGTGGTGATGTGGGTCACTGTAACAGGGGACTTATCCCTGTTCAGTAATGTGCCTTTAATCTAGCAGTGTGGTGGTTAACTTCTGGTAGTCAATTACTAAACACTACCTGCCTGATTGAGATGGCTTACAAAAGCCTGTCTGTTCAAACAGGAAGTGAGAACTCTTTAGCTGACACCTGAGCTGAACTTGGAGACACACTTGTTTTGAGCTCTGCCAAAGTTAGCAGAGCTGCTTTCAAGACACAAGGCCCAAATAAGACTTCTAAACCTGGATGCTGATTTTCTGTGCACGCTCAGTGCGGTTCCAGGAGAGCAGAGAAGCTTACTCTACAGCTGATAAACAGATAAGACTTTCATTATTAAGAGACTGCTTATATCTGCTTATTTATGCTATATGTTTTGGGGCTGCGAGAACTGCTTGATTAAGGGAGATGTGAATTATTGCATAGTGTTTCACTAGAATTACTCCCAAGTGATTAGAAGCTTTTGTTCCCCCCATTGTTTGGATGAATTTCCTGATGAAAAGGAAAAGGCACAATAAAGCCTTATTATAATTTCACATTATAAACGACTCCAAGTGTGTACCTCTGTAAACGTCCGTCCACATATGGTCGTCAGAAGTGGGACAAGAGGTGTCCTTGTAGTTAAAAAGGACCGGAGTTTTTATGTGAAATTTTTTGTTATGCTTTTTTGCCTACAAACAGTCTAAACAACTTGGAAAAAAAAAAAAACCCTCATGCAGCAGAGATCAGATTTAAAGGGACACACACCACTGAAACTTACAAAACCACAGATGGACTCTTTTCCCCAATCCCAAGAGACTATTGAAGCAGGTAAACCTTTAATTACCTATCACAAAGTGTAATACGGTCATTGAAATAGGGATGTTGCCTTCTAGCCATAGTCAGGGTTCAAGAAGTGAGTCAGCCCTTAAAAAGGGATAGGTTTTCTTATTTTCAAAAGTTTCGCTGAAGCAGTGAAAACAGATGGTGACCCACGAGTGGTACTGATTTTGCAAATAAAGGTTGCCACACCGCATAGGGCTACCAGCTGTGAATGGAGTATATGCAGAAAGGTGTGAAAATTGATACAAAGACTGTGCTGAAGCAGGGGTATTTTTAGCAAACAAATGCTGAGTGTAAAATTGCCCTATAAAGAAAAAGTTTTTTCAAAGCCAATTGCTGAGTGTTGAGTCCACTGCAAAGAATGTTTTTTTTTTTCTGCAAGTAAAAAAGTATGCCTATTACTGTATCTTGGGAGCAAAACAGACAA